>NW_026623611.1:178055-208783 GCF_030028575.1 Malurus melanocephalus
TACACAGGCACAAATGTTTAAAGCTGAAGTCTAAACCGAGTCAGAGCTAGTTCACACCCATCCAGTGCAGAAAGCAGTGCTCTTAACACCCCAGTGTGTGTTTAGGCTAGGATTTTATTAGAAAGGAGGGAATGGAGAGATGGGGAAGGAAGCTAATGGCACCCTGGATGGAAGAGATCCCATTAAGACCCCCTGCTGTATAAAGTGTTGAAACCGTGCTGGGCTGAGGGCTTCCTGAGCTGCTTCTATTAAGACAACAGAAATAAATGGGTTTTTGGCTGGATGGTCTCAAAGGGCAGCACGGTCTTGGAGCAGAGGATTTCAAGCCTTTGTTAACAAGGAGGACAGTATATGCAGACAGAGTTATTTATTATTTAGCCACCTGTGGTACAAATGACTGCACACCCCTCCTCACCCCTGTGCCGGGGTTAAGAAGTTACTTTGCTTCCTTCTGTGGACTGACATTGCACTTGTCTCCCACATGTCTGCTGCCACATCTCTTTTTAATCACTTATTTCTGCCTTTTTTCTCTGCTCATGACTCCCCTGTTTTCTTTATTGCCTCCCCATTCCTTCCTCCCCTTCCAGGACTTTTCACCTTAATGTTGAGAAATAAAATAAAGTAAAGTGAAATAAAGTTAAAATAAAATAAAATAAAATAAAATAAAATAAAATAAAATAAAATAAAATAAAATAAAATAAAATAAAATAAAATAAAATAAAATAAGGTAGTTTGTTGCCTCCCAGCAAAATTCTCACAGTACCAAGAAACCAGAAGAGAGATGGGGCATTTACTTTGCAGCATTTGGGATTTTGCAACAGTTCTCATGAATTGAACGCAAATTTTCTCCTACTGGTTCGTGACCCAAGCATTGTAAGGAAAACAATGGYTGTCACTGGTGCCAGTGTGTGTTCCTGGTCCATAACCTGAATGTCAAAGCAGAAGAGTTGTGGGATAAAAGGCAAAATGGCACAGCTGACTGAAATTTCCTAAAGGACAATAGACAAAAGTATAAGAATAAAAGAAGATTTTCTTCAGCATTTCAAAGAATTTCTGATCAGAACTATCACAGCTTAGAGGCTCTTGGAGAGGGACAACTATTTTAACTTTCTTTCTTTCTTTCTTTCTTTCTTTCTTTCTTTCTTTCTTTCTTTCTTTCTTTCTTTCTTTCTTTCTTTCTTTCTCTTCTTTCTCTTTACTTTTCTTTCTTTTTTTCTTTTTTTTTCTTTCTTTTATTTCTCATGCTCTCTTTCTCTCTTTTTCTTACTCTCTCCTTCTCTCCATCTATCCTTTTCTTCTCACCTTCTCTTTGTCATTCCTTCCTTCTTTCCTTCCCTCCCTCCCTTCCTTCCCACTGCCTTCCTCTGTTCCTCCAGGCCCTGATACATGGAAATAATTTCCTAAAGGCAAGATTTCCTTCTCATGGGTCATGGTGAGATGCAAAAGAGAAAATTGCAGATTTGTGGATGACACTAGTTTTTTTTTGCTGTCTCATACATGTCTCTGAGCAYACACTATTTGCTGRAATTGGTCTCCCCTGCCTGSCTGCTTTCCTCTTCTGAGTTGGTTCTTTCCATTTGGGATCAGGAAGAAGAATCTGTCCCAGGAAAATCCTTCAGCAACAGAACTGAGATGGGCTTTTCATTGCCAGGACATCCATCCTCATTTTACTGATAATTTCYGATGCACAACCAAAACTAGYTTGGCTTCTTGACTTCAGCACAGCWCYGCCAACTCAGCATCCCAGGAACATGAAATGAACATGTTGAACAAACCCTGTGTTTAAAAAGCTCCCTTTTGTTCTCTARCTCCAGCCACAAAGAGCAGTGTATACAAAACTCAGGGACATGTGGGACAAAAAGAAGACAGTCTCTTCTGATCCTGTGGCCTGTCAGCCCACAAAGGCCAGGCATGTGTCTCCTCCCTGGAAGACATCATTCCCACATGGATCAATCTTCATCACACACCGACTTGCCAGCTGTTCCCTCTGAAGTGAAAACTGGCTTTAAACAAATTGTCTTTATTCTCCTTTCCCCTCATCCCTCGCAGATGCCCATCCCAGCCTCAYGCCAGCATGGAGGGAGGCATTTGCTTTGTGTCTGCTGGTCAGGGAAAGCCCTTCCCACACTGAATGTTGGGACTGAGTCCAGGCACCACGCCACAAGCCCAGTCCATGCTCAGCTGCCTCCCAGTCTCTCCTTTTCACAGCTCATGGCACTTTGTGGCTCATCTCAGGCACAGATTGGAGGTGCCTGCCTGTCTCTGACACAGAAGGATGTGGTGGCAGTGGAGGGATAAGTGGTCAAAAAGAAATCTGCTGGTGCTGCTCCAAAAACATCTGGAAATGAATGCAATCATTTTAACTTCATCACAGCCCCCAGGGACATGCACAGAGGAGTGATCTCCAGAAGATGGGCTTGGGACAGAGGAAGGGTGAGAGGGTTGGTATAAAGGGTTGGAGACAGAGGAAAGGGTGCTTTTTGGCTAGGATTTTCCTAAAAATATTAAAGATATTAAAGGTAATTCCTTATCCTGCAAAATCTTCCCATAAATGCTGTAAACCGTAGCCCAATTGCTTTAGTGAGAAAGGCAAGATTGTGCCATGGCTGACAGCTCAATATGTTGCCATGGCTGTTTTGTAAATCACAAATGTTTAGCTTTGTCCTCAACCAATATTCATTGAAAGCATTTTTCCATGTCTGTGGTCTACTGCAGGCTAATAGAAGTTGTACTATGGGTATGCTGCAGGATCTGCGGTTCATTTGAGTGCTTTCACAGATTTCTTTAATCTGTCYGAAATTGCAGGTTTCAAGTAACTTTCAGTATTTGAGCCAGATGCCTCCAATTAACTCTGCTCCTTGAGCTGAACGTACCAGGGAGGCCCAAGACATTAAAACCAGTCGCAAGAAGAAACCTACCCAGAATAAATACAATTACAACCTAAGCTTATTGTTCACAACGGGGTAACTCACACAATTAAAGTGCTTTTATTTTTTCAAAAAAACACACAAGGGAAGGAAATTAGAAGAAAATGGAAAGCCACACACAGTGGCTGCCTCAGTTTCCCTTCAGCAGCCCAGCAGTGCTTGCTGCCCACCCTCTCCTGTATCTCCGTGTCCCCTGTGAGACATTCAGGATCAGGGATGTGAGGTGGCATTGTCCCAAACGCTGACCCAGACGGGGGCTGGAGTCCCTCTGCTCGCTCAGGGAGCGCTTGTGCTGCTCCTGTAGGATTTGGGAAGGCATTCCCAGCCCAGCTGCCGGCAGCCTGGCGTGCCCAGCACCTGCCCGGGTCAAGGACACGCTGTTCTCGCCGCCTGCTGCCCTGCCGGGGAGATAAACGCAGGGCTTATCGCCTTCCACAGCCAGGCTGCTCCCTGGAAATCCGGACACCTGCCTCCAGGGGCTCTGGAAACACAAAGGCTTTCTGTGGGCACACGTCAAGGGGTGATACTGCAGGATGGAATGGAGGGGGAGACCTAGAAATTGCAGGATTTTAGCAAAAATGTGTTTCCAAGCCAGGCTGGTTCATCTGGCCGCCGGTTTTGTGGGCACAAAACAGCTCTGGGCGGCTGGGCTGAGCCAGCCCTCCAGCTCCGAGGTGAGAGTTGGAAGAGAAGAGTTGGGGGGAAAAAACAAAAAAAACCAAACCAAAAAAACCCTCAAGTCAGCAGAGGAATTGCAGGAATGAAATGCTTAAGTAAAACTGCACATTTTGTCTCTTTGTCTCTGCGCTATTGTGTCCTCTCTTTTGGTTAAATTGGGAACTGCTTATCACAGCAATACTCAGTGCTGGCATCACAGCCTGGCATGGAAGTGCAGCCTTTGCTTTAGGTTTGTAAGTCAGCTGGTGGAAGTGGCAAGAACAAAAAAGTAGTATATGTACAATGTCTTTTTTAAATTTTCTTTCGGGTTTTGGACACTTTGGATGAGTTGGATGACACTTAAAGAAYAAGACCCTTTTCATTCACACTCTGTAGAGAAAGAAATCTCATAGACACACAAGTCAGTCTTCTGCTACTGAATCAAGAGCAGTGGCTCTTTTTTCTAACTTTAAGCAGAAATGTAACTTCCAATAAAGGCCCTGAAATTACAGTCCTGCAGATGAAAGTCTTTGTAACTCACAGCAGAGTTCTGTGCTGAGGAATGCTGCAGTCTCTGCTCTCRCTCCAGACTGATGGGATGTGCAGCTCTGCCCCAGCACTGAGGGTCATTTCTCTSTGCTCGTTTATCTGCCCACACAGCTTTGAAGAGTGCCACATGCAGGAGGACAGTGACTTTCTCTCTCCCACTGCAGGCAGAGTCCTGTGAGAGTCAGGCCAGAAACACAGAGCCAGCAGGAGGAGAAGCCTRGAAAAGCCACTTTTTTGGCTGTACATGAGCCATACTTATCCTTTACCCCATGGAAAGGGAATGGGATATTTGCTGGTGCTTTCCCTGAGCTAAGCCCTGAGGTCAGCACCGTGTGCAAGTGAATCCAGACTGGAACAAGCCCAGAGACGAGAAAATCCCTCAAATTCTGTACTCTGCAAACCCCACATCATCACCTACAGCTCTGTGCCACCCGGGTTACTCAGAAGGAGCCACGTCCCAAGGTCCCATCRTGCCTGGGGATGGCCCTATCACACATGGGTGCCGAGCAGGGAGCTGCAGGCCATCCTGAAGGGCTCAGCAGCTTTTCTCCTGCCCCAGCTCTGATGATTTCACCTTCAGGGTTGTGGCAGGGAACTGTCTGCTCAAGGAAGGTGGGCTCAGGCTGAAGTGTCTCTTCTTCTCCCCACTTTTCCACAATCCTGGCAGGATCTGAAGCACAGTCAAGACCTCAGCATCTGACACACTTTTCCCTGCCTCTTGCAAATCWCTCTCCCTCCAAGCCCAATCCCCTTCTCCAGTCCCTCAGTTTCTCAGCCTTTCCCTTCCCAGCACAGCCGGCTGTTCCCAATGGAAACACCAGAAATGTTTTTTTTTTTTTTTTGACAGAAACCCCAAAAGGATACACAGTGTGGGCAATTTTGGTTCAAACTGTTCACTTCTGGTGAAGTTCAGATGCAGCAGAAAGAAAGTCTGTGAGGGAAAGAGCCAAGGAAGCAGCCAGAGGCCAAACTGTGCTTGTTAAGGGGAGGAGAGCTGAGCTGTGCCAGCTGGGATTGAGGAGCACAGACCACAAGAAGTAAGAGCTGGCAAACCAGGGGCCAAACAGCACAAACCAGAGCTGGAGGGAGGGAAAGGAGGGGATTTCACCTACTGAGATGCCCTCAGGCTGTTCCTGGTCCTTATGAACTGATTCACTTTCAGAGAGCAAAGGAGAGTTCCCAGCACACGTGGCAGCTCTTCCAGGAAAGAGCTAGGTTGTCTCTCTTTCTGCTTTTCTTCTTCCTTGCTGCTCTTTTTCCTCTAAGATGAGGCACCTGCAGCAGTTGAGGTTGTTCAGGGAGCAGTTTTGTTGCCTGTGGCTGGAGGTGGGGATAAATGGACAATCCAGCAAAAGTCAGGGCAAGCACTGCCATCCAACCTGGCCCTGAGCCCTTCCAGGGATGGGGCATTTGTGCTCTTAAGAGAGAAATCGGCACCACGGAGGCCGTGACTGTTTCAAAACTGCAGCRCAGATCCTGAGCAGTCAGAACATTTTTGAAATGTCAGAGGGAAAAAAGGAGACAGACGAAAYCCAAAGCCACTTAGGGAGAGCTAAAATGCTTGGTAGGAAGCTGTGGTTGTTGGCTCAGCGCTCCTGCAATGCCACATTATCTGCCCTGAGCCCACTCCAGTTTCAGGCGAGGAGCCTGTGTGCAGACATTGACCCTGGCAGCAGCACTTTGCTGCCAAGCAGGAACTTTCCACTGCCCAAGCCCAAGGATGCTGGTTTGCTTATGGCAAAAAATAAATGCCCCAGCCCAGCAAGGAGCCCAGCCACCCACAAGAGGTGACAACAGCTGAGCTTTGGGCTTCTTCTGGTACCAGAGGGGGCTACAATCTCATCCTTGCAAGCATCTATTGCTGCTGGAAGTGGGTGAAAAGCTGGCAGAAGTGACAGAAGGGGAGAGCTATCTGAGGGGATTAGCTCAGAAAAAGACAACTAACCAAAGCAGATAGGTAGGTATGAATATATAYAGATGTGCATGCATAGATGATATAGGAATGAAAGAATTTTGTTCAAACTCCTCGGATTCATGCCCAGAGTTGGCATGGCTTTCCCATGAAAGGAGCAGCCGGTCCCTGTGGGGTGTGGGTAAGCAGGGCAGCCCTGTCCCACCACGCTGCTCCCCCAGAGATGGGTCAGGTTAGTGATGAGGGGCATTTCAGTGTAAATTCATGGTGGAGTGCCATCTGCTGGGCTCGTGCAGGGCTCTTCTGGCACAGGAGAGGAGGAAAGTGAGGAGCAGCCCCAGAGAAACAGGCTGTGTCCGTGTTTGGACATCCAGGTTCCCCAAAAGCCTTCCCCAGGCAGCTGCCAGGGAGCAGCCACAGCCAGGCTGGCTCACCCTGCACCTCGGCATGGCCTCTGCAAAATCCTTCATGGAGACATCCACYGGCTCCCAACAACTCCCAGAGCACCAGGAAGAATTTCTGGGGTGTGGATCCCAGAGTCAGGCCAGGGACCATCCTGACTGTGTGGATATACCTGCACAGCCAATGCCCAGGGAACATCCCATAGCAGGAATCCATTTTTCCACATGGATATTTTCTTTGTATGACATGCAGAAGTGGACCTGGCCTGTGCCAGGGAGGAGGATGAGCAGGTTTCACATCTTCCAACCTCAACTATTGTGTGCAGCAGCTTCAAGCCACATCTGGAGGTATCTGCTTCTGTCCAGCATCTACTCAGGAGCTCATCCCCCTCCACGTGCAGACACCTCAGCTGCCTGCCTGGAGCAGGCTGTGTGAATCCCTCATGTTTAAAATCTCTAAAGGGAAAACCACCTCCCTCTGAGCCATCCCTGCCTGCTGCATCTTCCCTGATYCATCACAGATGGTGGCAGTTGCTGGAACCCGAATCACGCCTGCATTGTGCTAACCCACCTCTGATTACAGTGCCAATGAGGAACACAAAAGGAGGAGGGAAAGGAGCAGGAGGGAGCGGGAAGCAAACTGCAAATTAAAGGCAAATCATAAGGTTGGTTTAGGCTGTTGTGTAAATGAGGGTGGCTCAGCTTTCTGCTGTGCTGGGAAACTGAGAAATGCAYCATAGTGCCAGAGATCTTCAGGATAGCAGCTATAACATCCCTGCTTTTTGTTCTGCTAGGGATCCACCATCCTCCTGCATTCCTGTGTTTCTGTCCCACCACTGAGGAGCCTGGGAAAAGGAAAAACATACAGGGGCAAACTTTGTCAAGGGCTCTCAGAAAAAYGGTTATGAAAGGGCTGAATCTAAATCCATAAATGCTTTGCCAGCATTCAGTAACCACTAATTCTAGTTTCCTCCGTGAAATACGTCAAAAGTAAGCTTCTTCTCCATCAATCAATCGTCTCCCCAAAGCAGGAAAGAGACCTTGACAGCAAAGAATGGTGAAAGTGAACAAGGGAAAAGTAACATGTCCTTCAGAACAAAGCACATGCTTTCCTGACTGTAGGGTTTTATTCATGTCCTTCCAGCTCGCTCCAAACACAAACTTATCACTCTGGTTTTTGTGTGCCAAATCAATAGCAGCTTGCGCCGGGATTGCGGAATGCTGCATCTGAAAGCCTCTCACACACTTTGCTGAAGTAAAGGACTGATAATAATTAATTGCTGCCAAGGACATTCAGCCTTGTTGAGTGATTGTTAGCATGGTTTTCCCCTGGACACAGTTTAGACCGAGCCTTTCCAGTTTTCCTGGACAGTGTATGCAGAACAGGAGACTTTTCTGCGTTTTTGTGGACAATGCCTGGCAGAAGTTGAAGAGAACATCCCACGAAGCCCTTGGACTGGAAAACTTGCTGAGAACTGRGTCTGCACCTCTTCTGAAATCTTTTCCCTAGTTGCACTAAGAAGGCACTGCTTTCCCACCCGTAAGGATATCTGGGCTTTGGGTAGGTGAAGCAGCTCTRGACAGGCTTTCAGGTCACAGGGGACTATCAGAACACCCCGTGCCAGAGGCTCAAGGATTTGTTCCAGATGGTTTCTGCTTCTTGCTCTCATAATTCAACTGCTCTGAGAGGGTTAGAAACCTTAGGAATTATGCCTGGATCGTCAGCTGCCTTTATTTCTCAGTCATTCTGGAGCTGGTCCTAAAAGCGATGCTTTTGGGAGCAACAAGTCTAATAACATCACACAGCACAGTAGCTGAAGGAAGCAAGAGAGCTGAAGTTCAGCTCCTGGCTCAGCAGCTGACTTTTGTCAGCTCCTCTCAGACCAGAGGAGGCAAGTTTCTGAAACCTCCTCAAAGTTTAAAAAGTTTTAATTTTCTTCCTCGGGCCATCCGGAGCCAGGAGAGCTGCAGAGTCAGAGGGCACAAAGCCCCTCAAAGGCAGCARTCTCACAGAAGAGGGATGAGCTGGCAGGAAGCCAGGAAAAATAAATGACCCTGTCTCCAAATGCCTGCCAGGTAAATCTGGGTTCTTTAGCATTGTCGGCAGGCAGGTGTTTTCACTTCATCACTTCAGCTTCAGTTGCTGCTTCAATTTTTCATCAGAAATGCTTTTGACAGCACGGGACACACCTCAGTGGGATGCAGCACGGAGCAGTGCTCCAGCATGTGCCATTTCCTTTGTGGGTTTCTCCCTTTCATAAGGCACAGGTGCTCCTTTGAAGGTGCCAGTRTTTATGCTTGGGCAGCTGGAGGAAAGCCCTTCAAACAGATTGCATTCCTTGGTTTTCCCAGAGYGGTGTGGTCAACCCCAGGCTGGAGGATCATGATAAAGGATCAGACCAAGCTCTGGCTGAGTGTGATCAGCGAGGAAGCTTTAATGGGAGATACAAACCCAGCACCAGGGGATGCTGGCAGGATGCAACAGCTCCAGTGCCTGGATGAGTTCCTGGGAGGGAGAATTGCTTGTGGCAGGGCCTGATCTACTTCTTATTCCCAGCAGTCAGGGAGACCAAAAATCCAATCTAAACAAATGCAATTTTATCTGTTAGCAGACATCACAGAAGCTACCTGCCTTGACAAAACCCAGCTGTGTTTCTAATTAAGCAGGGATGCCTCAGAGTCTGTTCTAGCCACTGCGGCTACAACCCCAAATCCCCACAACAAATTACCTCCCCTCCTCACTGCTAATAGATTTACCTGTTTATCTATCACTGTTTGCCAAAGGCTGGAGCACATCCTCACACACAAATGTTATTGTAGCCGCCACCTGAGATTTGTTTGAGCAGGGCTTGTGGGTTTTGGTTGGTCGACAAAAGACTCCACTTACAGCCTGAAGGGTAGGAGTTTCTTTTTAAGGGTAAACAAAGGAGGTCGGTGGGAGTTCAGGCATCCCTCTCCTTGCGCCTCTGTGCTGTTCATGGTACCAGCAGCTGAACAGATTTCCCTTTGCTCCCGGTTCACAGTCACAAGTGAAGGAAATCCACGTGCAGGCAGCTGCTCCTGCAAATTGGCTAAGGCAGTATTTGATCCAGGGCTGCAAATGAAAGTTGCTTTTCCTTAGCTGGATCAGCCTGCTTGTTTGTGCTATAACTGAAGCACTAATACATAATACCCAGGCTGGCATTWAGCCAGCTCGTGTGGGTATGAGCCACAGCAGAGCCACAGCAGCAAGTGAGCTCGTTGTCCAGCGCTTGGAGAGGCAGGGAGTGCTCAGGGGGTCACTCCTGCAGGGCTCTCTGCTCCCCGGGTCCCGTCTGTGGACCTGCTCTTGGTTTTCCTGACAAGCAAGGAAATTACAGCACATTTCTCTCCTGGCTGCTTTGTGAAGCCCCTCTCCAGAAACCCCTCTGCCATCTGAGCCGTGTGTGACAGCTCCAGGAAAGTGGAATTTGGCTGCTCTGACCTTCACTCTCACACGGGCAGCGGTGGAGGGCGATTGCTCTGTGAGGGGGAGTGAAGGAGGAGGAAAAGGAAAGTAAATCCTCATCTGCTCAGCCTCAGGTGGATAAGTACTGTGAAACAGCAAAATGACATTCCCAAGGTCCCAAAACACATCTTGAACCTGAGCGGCAACTGATCTGCCAGGGACACGGTGACAAGTCCTTTTCCTTTCCGCTCAGTTTAAAAATAAGCGTTCCTGCTGCGGCAGCGGCGGCCCCGGTCCAGGGTTCACTCGCTTCCCAGCTGTCCAGTTTCACCCTCGCTGGCAGGCAGAGGGATAATCCCGCTGTCATCTGTCCTGCCAGCACCTCACCTCCTGAYGTGACGGAGCTCCCTGCCTGTCCCGGGGTGCCCCATGCTGCTGCACCATGGTGAGGATGCTCCTCGGGGCACTGTGGCCCTTCCACCAGAACCAGCAGGGAAGAGTGGAGGGAGGGCTTTGCCAGAGCTGTGCAGGGTCCCTGGGCTCCTGTTAGCTGGGAGGTGGCTGTTCCAGCTTTGGCTGCAGGGATGGCTGGATTGGAGTGGCCTCTGTGTAGTTTGGAGCTTTGCATCCCTCTCCGTGGCTCCTCACAGAGGGAAAGGGAGAAGGTGCTGCTGCCCAGTGGGGTAGGGACAGGACAGGGGAAGCACTCACAGCTCGGGAAGGGGCTTAGAGTGGGTTTGAGCTGGGCTGAGACTCAGCATGAGTGCCTCCAAGGGAAATCCGTGTGCTGCTGCAGCAGGTGGTGGGGCTGGCAGAGGGATTGTGGCATCTTCCTCCAGTCAGACACTCTGACAGGTGTCAATCACCGCAGTGACAGGCTCACCTGAGGGTGCTCAGCTCCCAGCAGAACACTGAGCACCAGCACACCTGGGTTTCTGCCTCTTTGTGCAACAGGGAAAACATCGCTGTAATTCACAGCTGCCTCAGCTCGGAAASCCAGAGGCACAAAGGATTGGGAGGGACTGCAGGAGATGGAGGGGGCTGAACAGGAAAGAACAGAGCAGCAGGGACAGGGACAGGCTCTTGGGAAAGGAGGCACAGCAGATAAGGGTGGGTCCTGGCTGGGTGGAAGTGCTGAGTGCAGGAGGCTGGGGCACAGGATGGACGAGGACAGAGGGGATGCTGGATGAAGAAACGGAGTGGAAATGGCAAACAGGGCACAGGGAGGGACTTCAGGCAAGGGCTGGGGCCAGAAGAAGGCAAGGGCTGAGTGCAGAGAAGGACAAAGACTGYGCAGAAGGTGAAAGATGTGCAGTGGGGACAAGGGAAGGCACAGGGGAAAATCAGCCTTAACCTTATGTAGAATGTAACTTTCTTTTCTTTTTTTTTCTGTTAAAACTTTATAAATTTTAACTGCTATTCAAGTTTTCTGCTAGCTTTCTCTGCCCTTTCTTCCCCTCCTGGTCTTGGTCCCTCTAGCAGTAATTCCCCTTCAGTATTTGCTGATTTTCTGTCTCTTGCCCTGTTTCCCATGTGGGAAGATGCAGGGATAGCAAACAGTTCGTAGGTGCAGCACAAAGGCTGCTCTCACCTCTGCTCTGGCCAACACTCCCTGCCTGCAATTATCCTTTTGGTTCTTCTCTCTGTCCCATGCATTCCCCCAGTCTTGGTTTTCCCTTGTGTTTTCTGCAGTCTGGCTTCTCGCCAGCTTTGSTTTCCCTCCTCAAGCTGAGTCTGTCCCCATCCCTGCCATCACCTGCACTGCTCCCCCTTCCCAGGCCAGGGAAAGGAGTGATGTGACAGGGAGGACGTGAAGAGCATCCAYTGCAGATCTCCGTGGTCACGGCTGAGGTCAGGGAGCCAAACGTTTACGGTTTGTGCGTGGGTGTTATGTAAATAACAGCAATTATTCACTGTCAAAACTCCACAACTGAGCCAAAACTCAGCCATTTGTGCCGGGCTGTTCACAGAGGCTGCTTCTTCTAAAGGCTCACTTGCAGCCAGACTTGAGCCTCCCCCTCACAGATGTAGGATTGCTGCTGCTCTTAAAGGAGTCACATTTATAGTGAACTTGCCACACCATCCTGTCCTGCCACAAGAGATGTGATCCTGCTGGCTGTGCTCCCCAGAAAACACATTCCCTTATTTCTGTGAATATGTGAATTGGTGAATTTTTCAGCTGGTTACAAAGCAGCAACAGTGGCCTGAAAGTGCATGAGCGCGACAGGGCATCATTTCTGGGTCTGTTCAGTGCTTTTGAAGGGCTCCCACTGAAATGAAGGGAAGCATTTTCCCATTAACTCAGCAGGTTTTAGARCCTCTTGCACTGAGGTGTGTCAGCCTCTGTGTACTGCTCACCCTGTGGTTTATGAAACCCTGTGTGAACRAGAAACTGTATTTTGACTACCCAGGAAGAAGTGTCCAGACTGCTGAAGTAGTTTCAGTGGAGACAGACACTTGGCTACACAAAGATAGCCTCGTTTTCTTCTTTTGGTCTGCAGGTTTGGAAATGGCACTGGCTCTTCAAAAGTCAGCAGAACCTACCAGTGACTGGGTCTGCTGGGTAAGCAGMAAATGCTTCAAAGGTGACAGAAAGCCATCAGGAGCTGTGGTGGCTTCATATGACCCTTCACTTACCCCAAGCGCAAGGTGGAGGGTGGAGTTCCTCCGTCATACCCAGATCCCCAAGAAAATCCCTGAGTAATCCCCATCCCTTTGCGAGGGCACCCCTCCATCCTCCTTCTGCCATCACATGCAGAGTAATCCTCCTTTTCCTGCGTCACCCCTTCRGTGATCCTTCTTACTCTGCAGGATCACATGCGCTGCACACAGCGACCTCCCCCTCACGCTCAYGGGGTGAGCGCTGAGCTGGGGAGAAAAACCCTCCCCTTCTCCCACACATTGCAAAGAAAGCCTCATTTATTTTTTTTGTTTTACCCCATGAGTTTAGATCCCCCTTTCTTTCACCTTGATGCCACAAACCCCCTCTTCTGTGAGTGGTACCAGCTGCAAAGCTGGCAATTGTTGATTTTTCCAGCCAACTTTTGCCAGCTCTTTGCCGCGATAACCTTTCGCACCCACCCTCCTGCTCCTCTGTGGTTGTGAGCACGGCAACGCCAAAGTGCTGACGTTTTCTCCTCTGTCACAGCACTGGGACACGCTGAAAGTGTCACCAAAAGGACAGAACAGGAGCAGGTAACCCTGCCAGCTCCCCCGTGCCCTCGTGCCCTTGCAGCACACAGAGAGCTTTGTGTTCCAGACCAGGGTGCTGCTTGCTCTCAAGGGGAGCCTGTGCGAGCTTGTAGCCTCAGGTAAAGAGCTGCATTTTTCAGAGTGAGAAACAGAGGGGGAAATCAAGAGAAAATTCTCTGAGAGATCGCCTTCCTCAGTACATAAGCCCCAAAATGTCAGGGCTCACAGACCCTCTTGCTCCCTTGGCACAAACCCCACTGCAGCCAGCACAGCTCCCGAGTGCCCGAAGGAATAACTAAACATTGACCAAACAGCTGACCAGAGGAGAATAAGTGAGCTCAAAGCTGCTTCTGGATTATTGTTATCTTGTGACTCCAATGGAGCAGCAAATTGGGATGGAGATGATAAACCCCAGAAGTGATGGTGGTTTGCTTATCTTTCCCTTCCTCTCCCCAACACCCATACCACAGCCGGGCTGTGCCTCTCCCAGCACAGTCTCTCTCTCATTCGGTGGAGATGACTTAATCCAGAAAGGGTGATGAGAAGGAGAAAGATTTAAATCAAACCCGATTACTGGGGCTTGATAGGCTTCCCTGGCAAGCTGTTCTGGGCCTGACCCAAAAGTTGTCAACTCACTGCCTGCTCCCTTGACAAYGCTGTTCAGGAGCCTTGTGAAAAGCAGCTGTCCTCTGAAAGCTCTTCTCAGCTCCAAAATCCTTCCCTCTGGCAGGGGCAGATGGGCCCTGAGGGTCACCAGGAGCCTGAGCAGCGTGTGTTTGGCTATTGCTGGGCCAACAGAGGCACAAACAGCCCCCTGAGTGCTTTACCTGAGCTCCTGAAAGGGCATCCTCTCCCCTGGCTTTGGSGGTAATGCACCCAGGAAATCCCTCCAGCCTGGCTGTGGGATAATCCTGCCGAGCCATGGTGTGTGCTCAGCTGCCATTCCTGATGGCTTGTGGTGGCCACAGGGCAGGATCCAAACGGTGTCCAATCCTCATCCCAGAGCRTGGGGGCTGGCCTGGGGCTTGGGACATGGAGAAGGTGTCACTACATCCCTGTTAACCATGGTAGGCATCACCCTCCAAGGCAGGCGGGTGTTGCAGAGGCAAGAAGCAAACCCTGACTTTGGAGCTCACAGAGTTTATGGAAAGGGTGGTAGCAGATGGTCATGACTGAGAGCATAGCAGAGACCTTGAGCTCAGTGCCTTGGAGATCCCATCCAGTGTCCTGCAGGAGGAGCAGATGACTCCAGGCACAACGGGAATGGCAGAAGGACAAGCCCAGGGGAGTTGCAGAGTGGTGCAGTGGGGAAGTTCCGTGTCCCAGACCCAGCTACAGCAAGGTCAGACAACTCTGGCCAACACCTGAACACCCCAGGGGAACACAGGTCATTAAAAGTGACAAAGAAACATGTCAGACACGATTTTGAAATGAGCTGATTACACCCTTCTTCTTCCTCAGTTCAGTCATAAACAGAGCTATGAAATCAGATTATGTTAGAAATAATCAAAAGAAAAAAAAAGCTGGGCTAAAGCAGCATGAGTGATTTATCCTTATTAAAAAACGGAGAGTAACAAAGTAAAGCTGTAATAATAAAACAAAAATGTTGACTAATATCTGTGAAAAATTTGGAGGGCCATAGAGAGAATGARCTATTGTGCTTTGTGGCGGGTGGGGTGCTGGTGAAGTGTTTGTGGTTGGGACAAAGACACTGAATTTTGCAAGAAGCCGGTGAGTTTTAGGGTTTGCTTTCTGCAGGCTCGCAGCACCAGTGAGGAAATCGCTCATGCTCAAGAAAGGCAGACTTTTATTGAACTCACCAGCGTCTCTTTTAAGGGTTTTTTTTTTTCTCCCCTTTCTTTTTCCTCCTTCCACTACCCAGTGCCATCGGTAAGGTACATTTTAATTTGCAGAAAGAATAGCAGCAGCAAAGAAAGAGCTCCTTGTTTTCAAAATATATCAAAGTTCTTACTGCAAACCCAACATTTGCCACGTTACCTTGCTGTTCATGGGAGCTGGAGGGACCTGGCTGAGGAAAGGCTGCGTCCGTGAAAATCTCAGTGAAGTAGAAGTTCAAAGGAGGAGAAGGGAATGGGAGATAAGAAAGCTTCAAATCTTCATTTAAAAGGAAAAGAAAATCTGATTAAGATGTGCTGGCTAACTCAAAACACACGAGCCCGAACATCAAAAGGTTCGTAATTCGTACACGTGCTGTAGATAATTATCAGTTTAACTTGATACTTCCTACAGCGACAGGACTGACGTCAGGCAGCTCCAGCRACCGACTTTSCAACCAGCCCCTGACACCGAGCAAGGGCCCTGCTGCTGACACCGTTCCTCTCGCTGTYCCTTACAGCCCTGCGTGCACTGCCTGCCAAAAACCTGCCTGGAGCCCCTCCTGGCTGCCCAAAATCTGGGTGAGACCCGGGAGRCACCAAGAGAAGAGGCAGTGGCTCCTCTCTGGACATCTCCCAYTGCACAGAACCTGTGGTCGATCCCCTGTCCCGCAGTGAAAGGGCAATGACAGAAAACCTCATTTTACTTGGGGATCTGTCAAAACATGGCCTAGAAAGGAAATGTCAGACTCGGTTCCCTCCAGTCCGTGGCAGTCTGGGGATGGCGCCTCCCAACAGTGAGGCACAAGGGGCAGCTGGTGGCCCATCCCTGCCCTGGCTCTCCTGTCCCTGCCTGGCTGGCAGCAATGGCACAGCAGGGCCAGCCTTGGGGACACCAGGAGCCACAACCTGGCTGCCCYGCGGCCAACTGCTCTCGTGCCACAGCTTGGAGCTGATCTTGAAACTCYCTGTGCATTTCCAAAGCCAGAAGGCTGGGACAGAAGGTGGGTAATGAATCCCAGATTTTCCAGGAGAGCCATGTGTAGTGCGAACATAAGAATAATGTGACTTTGGGGAATGGCAAAGGAAGGCTTTTTCCTTCCATATCCAGGAGACTTCTGTTGGGTCCCAGGCTCTCCCCCAGAGCTGAAATGCCCTTCTGTCTGCCTGTCCACGGGAGAGAGAGACAGGCAGAGACAGACAGAGACAGGGCGTAGGCAGGGGAGAGGTCATGTTTTTGTTAGGGGGAAAAGAATTCAAAAGCCTGCTGGTGAAATACTCCTAATCCCTATAACTCTTTGTATGGTGGAGCTGGGAATTTTCTCGCTCTCTCTCCCCATGAGTGGCCCCATGACAGTTTTCTTTCATTAACAGCTCCGTGTGTTCAATCCACAACCCCAAGACCACTTTCTCTATATTCTTTTTTAATTCAAGGATTTTATTGCTTTGAGGGGGGTTGGGGGAAACACTAAGAATTACAGCTGAGCCCCCCATTAGGCACTGTCATTACCCCAACGTTGTGAAATATGATTTTTTTTTCACATACTTAATCATTTATTGAATGGACAGCAATGGCACGTGAGGCTTTGAGGTCTGTGAGGAATGAAGCCCAACCTGCAGGACGCTCTGSTAAGTCAGTTGTTTACAGTAAGCACAGCAACCCACTAAAAAACCTTCTGAAGGCTCCTGAAGACCAGTTTGAGGCAAATAAAATAGTTTGGATTTTTTTTTTTTTTCTTTTGAGGTGGAGAAATACAATGAGAAATACTCCTTTCTGTCTATGCCAAGCCTGAAATGCAGGCAGGTAACACCTTGAGAGATCMCCAGCTCACTTTGTAGCAAAGTGAATTCACACTCTGTTCAATATTATACACACACAGACTGACCTCCCKCCCCTGGAAGTTCATTTCTGTCCCATTTGGTGATAAATCTCAGCACTTCAAACAGTGTAAAGCATCACGTGTTTTAGCAAAAGGAACTCCAGACACAATATTTAAACCTATTCCGACCATGGTGCTTTAATTACTCCAAAATGCTGAAAATAAATTTACATTTTAATGAAAGGTAATGAATTATGCATGACTGTGCAGCATTTTGTAGGTCCTGTAGGTTCTGTGTAGAYGAGCACAGGGACAGGTAGGCAATGGGTTGCAGGGATTTATCCTGACACTGCAGGGAAAAGGAAATCATTTAGGAAAGGGGTCACTCCAGGCAGGCAGCAAAGTGTGGAAATGGTCCTGTGACAAGCTACATGTTATGTTATGATGGATGAAACCAGGCCCAGCTTCTCCCTGTCACAACAGCACAACACTGGGAAATCACATCACTGCAAGTTTACCCCTCCTGAACCCATTTGGGCTGCATATGTAGGAAAAGTGATGGCAAAATGCAAAATATCTGCCATTCCYAGCAGGGACGTGCAGACACCAAAGTGCCTGTTGGTGTTGCAGACTCCCGGGATTTCGCCGTGTTTTGGCAGCTCATCTGTCACAAGTGCCACTCATCCCCACAGAAAACCAGAGCATTCCTCTGAGGAGRAGGAGRAGACAGRAGGAAGTCAGRTTTTCTGGATGCAGAAACCAAAATGCAATTGTGAGTACGTGCAGACAGGAATCCTGGAAAACAAAACCACCAAGGGACAAACTGGACCTCCAATGGATGCTTGATTTGCGACTGCTTTGGGGATGTTTTTACATCAGGAGTTCTCAGCACTAGGAGGGGGCAGCAGAGCATGACCATGAAATTATTTGGGATTTCTCTGCCACTTCTGCCTCTCAGAGCTTTGACCTTCAAAACAGTTTCTGTTTTCAAGCAAGAAAGGCAAGAAAAAATATTAAAACCACCGAGGCAAAAACACCGAAAGAATTGTGTCTGATTGGCACCATCCTGTCTTTGTGTCAAACTAATTTGACTGAGTTCCTTGATTTCCATATTTTAGCTGTTTGCCTTGGCGTGGTGATAGCAATTTCCTTCTTCAGCTGAGGGATGAGTGCTGCAGCCCTTCTCTGTGTGCTGCTGGGGATAACACCCTCTCACATCCTTGTATCAGAGGGCACAAGAAGATCTTGGGCTCTTGGTGAGGATGCACTGTGAACTTGGCATGGATGGCTGGATTTTGGGTACCTTGTTGATGAATAGGATCACAAACAAAACAAAGGACAGCAGTTTTAATTCTTCTTTACAGTTCTTCTTTCACCCTGCTTTACAAAAACAGGGGGTTTGACAGGTCTGATACTAACAGCATGTGTAGCTTCTGCTACCCAAAGCTGACTGAAACCAAAGAAATGAAACATATACTGCAGTGCAGAAGTTTGGGAAGTATTTTAAAATAATTATAAGTGTCAGTGAAACGAAAAATTGAATGGTACTGTTACTTTCAACTTTATTATGGTGAACTCAGCTAAAACAGAGCTCAGCACCATAGAACTCCTTCAAGCTGTGACAGAATCCTGCACCAAGAGCACTGGCTTCTCCCTTTCTAAAGGTACAGAACATGAAGCTGCATCYTTCCAGCCAAGGTGTTCTTAGGAAGTTACAGGAAGCTGTAAGGACGTTGTATGGGAGGTGGCCAAAATTTGGACACTGCTGCTACCTCATGATACATTAAAAATTATCTGTGATGACAGCCATGCCTTACTGACAAAACCAAACCTTTTATTTTGATATGCTACAAATAAAAGCTCCTTTGGGGACAAACTGTCCTAAAGCTTCACAAAACAAAACTCTGACAACAAGGACACAAATTCAGGATTGACAAGGTCTCAATACATCATCATTTAATAAAGCATTACAGAATACTTCAGTGAAGTTTTTTTATTAATTTCCACACGCATCAGCTCACCAACTTTAAAAGTTTTATTTGGGGATATTTTTCATTAAGTACACAGCAGTTACCTSGTTGAATTAAATGGCTACAAGAGACTGTCCCTTCACTTCACATAGGCTGCTGAGCCACCAGTAGAAATTTTTAGCTGTTTCTAACCTTATGTGAAGTCAGACTTGTGACCTTGAAGCATGTCAGTATAGTCTCTAGCCTGCTCCCTCAGTGAGACTCTGTGCTCGTTTCTCTTTTCCTCCTTGAATTTCCCTTTTTTTGTGTGTGTGTGCGTGCTCCTGGTGACATTGAAGGGTAATTTTAATTGGTTCAGCCAACAGAAGATACCTAATGTCCCTWCTGAACAGTTGCTCTCATCCAGGCTGGCTATGAAATCACATGTGGAAAGAAAAATACCGAAGCTTTTGATGATGGAATTGGTGGGAGGATTCAGCATCCCTTTGCTCCTGCACAGACCTCAAGGTGATAAGTTACCTTTTGATCTCAGTCAGAATTTTCTGGGCTTCTGCCACGAAGAAGGCAAAAAACCCATCCACTGTGAGCTGCTGCTGTGTTTGCCTTTGTTTTGCTCTTTAGCCCAAGTCCCTGGCCCTGGAGGGGAATGTTTGACTCAGCCCAGTGTGACTCTGTCTGTGTTTCACACAGCACTGCCGTGGCTTCGCTTGACGCAGGTCATGGGGAAGAATCCAACTCCTTCCTTCAGAGACATGGAAATCCCTGCACTCAGAGCAGGCTCAGCCAAAGGAGAGTATCCTGTCTGTGCCCTCCTGTGCAGCTCCAGGTGTGGAAGGAGCCTGCAGGAGCCTCGGCAGCAGGACACTGCTGTAATGACCTGCTCATCTGCATCCTGAAATGACTCACAACATCTCCAGATGAGCTGCGCTTTCAACCAAAAAAGATGGCATTGCCCAAACACCCCTGGAGCTCTGGCAGCCTTGGAACTGTGCCCACTGCCCTGGGGAGCCTGTTCAGTGCCCAGCCACCCCCTGGGGCAGGAACCTTTTTCCTGATATCCAACCTAAACCTGCCCTGACACAACTCCAGGCCATTCCCTTGGCTCCTGTCACTGTCACCCAGAGCAGAGATCAGTGCCTGCCCCTCCTCTGTCCTTCACAAGGAAATTGTGACCGCGCTGAGGTCTCCCCTCAGCCTCCTCCAGGCTGAGCAGATGTACCCAATGTGGAAGGGAGTTGGATGAAGTGGTTTTTGAAGGTCCCTTCCAGCCCAAACTGTTCTGTGATTCCATGAATGACTCACACTTCCTCGAGTGGGGAAGGAGTACAAGAATTAGATAAACAGATAATAAGAGAATCTGGGAGAAAACAGACTTTCTGATGGAACCAGGCAGGCCAAAAAAAAGTAATTAGGATGAAGTGAAAGGCATTTCAGATACCTGGGCTCATTAAGAGCAGGTGCTGAGTGGTGAGAGTGTGGCCAGGGCAGCTGAAGAGCTGAAGGACTTAAAGAGCTTTAAAGAACTCTCAGTAGAGAGAAACTGGAAACACCCAAATGTCCAAGATAGTTTCACTTATGGCAGAGAGAGACTGAAAGAAAATATTTGAGAATTAAATCAAACTGCTGGGTTGGTACAAATATGTTTCTTGGCTAGGGGAAAAAAAAAAAAACCATACCTAAATCTTTCATGGAAGTGTAAGCACAACCTAATATGAGTTATGATTCTTTTAATGAAGCCAAAGGGAGACATTTAAGGATACAAAACTCATAGCATTTTTTATGTGCTTGTGCCACAGCTAAGTGAGGAGCAGCAAGCCTGAGGCATTTGGCTTGTCACACATGCCACAGATATTAGACCAAGTCAAAGAAAGATTATGGTTAAAATAACAGAAGAAAATTAAACATAGATTTGCTCACATTCTTCTAAGAAAGCTGGGCTTATTCCAGAATATTGTTTTAACTGTGCAGGGGCAGCCCAACCAGCTAAGCAGGGGCTCCCAGCCCCATTCCTGGCAGTCGTGGYGCCAGGCAGAGCATTCCCAGCCCAGCACACCCCTGCAGGCACCCTGCAGGTGTCTCATTGCCACCCTTACAGCTGATGTCTACATAACTTGAGTCTAAGTTCCAAAATATGTATGTAAATTAATTTAYAAAATATCTATGTAAYATGAATTATAATGTTTTAATATTTATACAGCTCAAATCATAGCTTTCTCTWCAATATAATAACCAAATGTAGCTAACTGGTTRCTTAATGCTTAAATAAGCAAAAATCTGCCAAGAAAATGACCTTGAAAATAGATAAATATAGTTAATTGAAAAACAGAAAAATGTACTAATGTAAAGCCAATAAACCACAAAATGAAAAATTTAGACCATGTAGATCCAGAAAACCCAAAGAACACCAAATCTGCAAATGCTCTGAAAGAAAAGTTAAAAAGTTCAAATGCAAAAAAGACCTTAAACCTTCATCAAAGAAAACCCCTAAGACCATCTAAATTGAAAAAAAATGCAAGCACAATACAAAAAAAACTATTTATAACCATGAAATAAACTTATATAAATTAATTCCAAACACATATATAATAATGTTATGCTAACATAACAATATTAAATGATACTTACTATATAAATAAAACACAACACTTAACAAAAGTGAATAAATTAAGTAAAAGAATACCCCTCTCCTCCAACGCTAAAATAAACAAATACCTGCCCTCTAGATACCAGTCTACGAAGTTTTATTTATAACCTATCATTTCAAACAACACAGTACTCATTTGAGTGGAAGGTGCCCTGCTCATGGCAGGGGGTTGGAACTGGGTGATTTTTAAGGCCCCTTCCAGCCCAAATTGTTYTGTGATTCTTTCYTCTTCCAGATAAATGCCATGTTCTTCACCAGGGACCCCCTGCTCCCCACCTGCCCCAAACCTGCCACCCCCCATCTCCCTCCATATCCCTCCACATCCCCACAAATGCCTCCATGTTCCTCCATCTCCCCCGGCTGCTACACCTTGGGAAAAGGAGGGAGAATTAAATCAACTGTTCTGCTGGGACAGGTTTGAAATGTGCTCCTTTCATCTTTTCCTTTCTGCAAAGATCAGGGAGAAATGCCAGGAACAGCCGGTGTCACCCTTGCCCCAGGGGTGGGGTACTGTCTTAGTTTGAAACACACAACAGGTACCTCTCTTTCCTGATGTTTCTGGAGCTCAGCTGTGTCAGCTGCCCAGCAGGATCGTTCCTTTCAGCTCCTGGCACTGAGATCTGCTCCGTTCTCGGTGTCAGAGTGGTGTGCACCTGTAGGGCAGAGGGGCTGGGAGCTGATGGGAGCTGACACAGRGTGCAGAGTGCCAGCTCAGAGGGACACTGCTCAGCCTGGCAAAATCAGATGCAAAATAACTCATCTGGCCTGGGATAACTGAGAAGATGGGTGGGATGGGCTGGTGAGGTACTGCAGCTTCACATGGGTGTGTAGAGTCCAAGGAGAGAAATCAGACACAAGAGTTGCACGGCACTCTTCATCCCATGTGGGTTCAGTGTACTCATCATCCTCTCCCTGAATCTCTGCTCTGAGCTGTGACAGGACTGGGAGTGAACCAAAAAGGATTCAAAGCTCCGTGGAAAAGGAAAAAGGGCACAGGGGTGGTCACAGGGGGAGCTGAGGCTCTGAGCTGCCAGTGAAGCACTCAGGAAATGTTTGCCCACARAGGAAGATCCTGCTGCTCTCTGTGGATGGCTGGGTGGGTGTTTCCACCAAGGACAGCAGGGATCAGGTGTGCAAGGGAGAGGGAAGGACAAGCACTGTGTTCCTCAACAGGATTACCCTCCCCTGGGAAGGAGCGTCCTGGCTGAATAAACCCTGCTATGAGGCACACATTGGGGTTTCTGCTCCCTTCTCCCAGCTACTCCTTCAGTTCCCACCTTTTCCAATTTCCCCAGCATTGCCAAACCTGTGATGTCCTGAAAACAGGCAGAGCAGGCATGGGAACCACAGCAGGCACGAGACAATGTGAAGAGTGAGGGAGGCTGAAAACAGCTACAACACCACGCCACTTCTAAATTCCAGAATGATTCCCCTGAGGCCACTTAGGGGTGGGATTTTTTTTTTTTTTTTCAGGCTGAAGATGCTGTTTGTCAGTGGAAAGATGATGTAGGCTGGGGCCCATGCTCAGCTGATACCCTGCACCCCTGCTGGGGCACAAGATGGAAACAGAGCTCTGACCCCTCAGGTGGTGTTGGAGGCACAGTGGGGYTCAGTGCCACCCACCCTGCTCACAGAGGGTGTAAGAGCTCTTGACTGGGCTGATTTTACCCTGTGCAACCAGGAGCTGTACAGATGCTCCACCACACTTCTCTCCTCCTTCCCACCCCTTCCCCTGCTCCCCTCCATTTTTGTACTGGCACTTTCAGGGAAGAAACCGTATTGTCTAATCTGGATTTGCACCCGAAATAACAAGTGGAGCATTTCAAGGGAATGGAGGGAGCAGGGAGGAACAGAGTGGAGAGAGCTCTTGAGATGCTCAGGAATTGGAAAACCAGAGGAACAGAGCAGAGAGAGCTCCTGAGGTGCTCAGGAATTGGAAAACCAGAGGAACAGAGCAGGGAGAGCTCCTGAGGTGCTCAGAAATTGGAAAATCAGCAGTGCACAGTTTCTGGGAGCATGGGCAGGACTACCTGCAGAGCTCAGCAGCCACACACTGWATCTGAGAGCTGCCTGCACTCTCCAGACCCCTCTAAAGGAGTCATGAACTTGAGTCCTTTCAACACTGTGGCTCTCCTGCATTTCAGACAGTGCCTGGAGRGGTTGTCTGAGCCCAGGTGTACATCCACAGAAACACCAAACTCAACTCTGATTCTGGACTGGRAGAAGGGATGAGGAATTTGGGCTCAAGGAAGGACTCTCAAGGCTCCTTCCCAGGGGATCTGCTCCTTTGGTGTCTCAGAGCTCAGCTGAGGCTGTACAACTGACTCTTAGGGTAGAGAGCATCTCCTGCACCATTGAAGCCCTCCCTGTGCCAARGGCATGCAGATTGCAGTGTAGACTTTAATCATGTTGGGGGACTTTCTCACCTCCACATCTCCCTTTTCTGCTGGGGCGTTTGAGCTCTTCCAGTTCCAAGCAAAACTAAAAGGAGCAGAAGAAAAAGAGGACAGGACAGAAGTCCAAACAACCCCTGTGTAAAAATGGAGGGGCAGATAAAGCATCTTGATATGGAGAGGGAAGAGAACGCAAGGAAGAGAGAGAGGAGGGAGATGTGCGTGTGAAGGTGTAACGAATGTGAACAGAAACCAAAAGGGATGGGAGGAGCAGGGAGCAAAAGTGTCTTTGGTGAGGGGAACTGGTGGGAGGAGGAAGGAACAGAGGGTAAACAAGGAGCCTTTGRGGGAAGGCRTCYCTGGTGCTGGAAGCCAGGTAGGTCYGCACACTCCTCYGCTAGGGAGGAGCCTCGGTGTATGGAATTCCCTCAGAGTTTTGCAGTGCAGCTCAGTGAGAACCAAAGC
The DNA here is from genome assembly GCF_030028575.1 of Malurus melanocephalus. NCBI lineage: Eukaryota > Metazoa > Chordata > Aves > Passeriformes > Maluridae > Malurus > Malurus melanocephalus. Next base: position 202,248 of record NW_026623611.1, read on the forward strand.
TGGATTTTCCTCATACTTTTGCAGGAATTTTCAGGTTACTTTAGGCTACAGACCCTGGTTCAGAGAGCTTGAGGGACTGTTGCCTGCTTGCTTTAAAGTAAGAGCATTTCCAGCAGTGCAGAGCCTGGTGTGCACAGCAGAAACTCAAGGACTTAGCCTGAGAGAGGGAATTCGGTGGGATGGATTTTGGGTCCTTTTGAGTCCTGCAGGAGGTAAATGGTGCAGGCTGTTGGGCTGAGATGGGGAGATGGAAAGGCTTTGGTGCTGTGCTACATCCTGCAGGGAATATACAAGAGGATAAGGTTAAGAGAACTCTAGAAATGGCTTCCTCCAGGAAGGTGGCCAGTTCATGGAAGGGTCACTCTATCCACAAGCTGTCCTTGCTTTTCTGCACTGATATTGGAAGGAGTATTGCATAACCTTGTCCCCAGGCCTGGCTCCTCACTCTCAAGCCCCTGGCATGGCAGGATGCTGGGGAGGCAGCTGGYCCAGCCCCTGTTCCGTGCAGTCAGACAAGCCCTGACCCGAGAGCGCACSACGCTTTCGCTTTGCAAATCACTCGTGGCATTTCCTGTAAACACCACCAGCACCTACGGGCTGCGAGCAGGGAAACACAGTGGCATTATAAAATGTCTTCTGAAAGGGCAGCCCTGCCTCGGTTTTTTTCCATTATTTGCCAGTTTCCATGTTTGGGAGAGCTGGAAATTGGAGCAGGGAGTGGAGTGTGGGGAAATTCAAGGTTGCTTGGGAGGAGAGCACCCTTGTCAGAACCTCRGGACAGTGCTTTCCAAAGCTGTCCAAAACCTTGGCGTGGAGCMTTTCTTTCCCTAGAAAACTTTGGATGAGAAAAGACGTGGAGTGCTCTGATTGCTTACCAGTYTCCTATCCAACTTCTGTACTCACCGTGCCTGAGGACAAAATGCTTGTGGTCTAAATGTCAGGATAGAAAGCAAGCCTGGAAAAGACGACGGGCAAACAGAGCTGCAAGCTAAATAAAATATTACCAATCTCCATGCTTGAAAGGTCCCCAAATTGTGACACTGGATTGAAAAATGACTTTAGTATTTTGCTTTGAAAAGGAACGAGAAAATAGGCAAACAAATGAACCTCAGCCTCCAGTGAGGTCTATTTGTCTTCTGATATYTTTGTTTTCAGGTTCTCTGGGGAGGGGTTTAACCATCTCCCCAGGACTGTGACACGCAGAAACAGCATAAAAACTGACGTCTCAGATTGCCACATGACTGCAAACATCCAGGCATTCGGAAAGCAGCAAACATCACAAGATTCAGGATTCATCACAAGAGCGAGGAACCATGGCGTAATTTGCCACTAGCACAAAGCAAAGCTGACTGACAGCGTCACCTTACACTGGCATAAACTAATGAATTGCTGTAAAAACAGGCTCCAAGGACYTTTGAAAGTCGAGCTTATTTTCCCCTTGTTTGCCTTATGGTGTCCTCGGTCAGGACAAGGGGAGTCACCTTGCCTGGAGGTTTATAAAGAGGCCATTTTTTTCTCCTGAAAAGCTCACGGTCTGGTGTGTGATGGGGTCCAGTAAAGGGCCTGACAGGACCAAAGCAATGAGCCAAAAATATATGTAAAGACTGGGCACAAATTACTGCTCTGYAGTGGATAGAGAAAAAGACAAAACAATTATGTGCATGATGCACTGTCACAAAAAAATGTGAAAGKTAAATAGACACAGGCAGCTAATCCAACCCAACCTGGCAAGTTCTGTGGCTGTTYTGGGGCTGTGCCAGCAGGATTGGTGCCATCTGGTCCACAGCGTGATGGAGCYTTCGATCAGAGGAGCACTGATGAGTGGATGATGCCAGGGCAGATGCAGGGCAGGCAGAAGGGGCAGGAGAAGGGAGARGACTGAAAGACACGGTCAGGTGGCAGCACATTTGAAATTATTTTGGAATTAAATACCCAGGGCTTAATTTTACTGCAAATTTCTGAGTCCATTTCCACTGAGCCCTTTTCTAGAACAGTCAAAATCCTCTTTCTGCTGCCCCATCAAAAGCGGGTGTGGTGGTCTCTTACAAGAATCCCAATAAGAACTGTTTTTTAAACCAGAGCAATTTGAGACTATCCCAAGAGAAATTTCTGATACTCTCTGCTCCTGCAGATTAACCTGGAAAAGGGACAGAGACTCCTCCAGTAGAGAGCAAAACCAGTTAATCTGCATTTCTAAACCTCCAAGAACCTGAATCTGTTCTGACTCAGCAGGATCAAAATATATGCATTTGGGAAGCTCGGATTCTCAGCCCAAACCTCCCTCTTCCTCTCCCAACCACGGCGCTCCCCACACACCGAGTTTTGCGTGGGATGTTTCSCTGCTGCTCTCAGTGTCATCTGGAGCCCCCACCCCGGTTACACATTGACCCAYGGTGTCACGCCCAGTGAGCAGGAAYGCTGCAAACAGGCAGGGTTGTGCCTGGCCTGCCTCATGCACCTCCTCGGGGCGGCCAGCAGCTTTCTCAAGCCCTGATGGACCACTTTGAGAGGCTTTTTGCCTCCTAGCAGCAAATTCTCCAGGGAAGATGGCAAAGCAGGGGGCTGGATCATCAACCAGCTTGCAGAGAATCATGAGATATTTTGGGTTGGAAGGAACCTTAAAGATAAKCTCATTCCAACCCTCTGCCATGGGCAGGGACACCTCCMACTAAAACAGGAGAGCCTTGTCCAGCCTGGCCTTGGGCACCTCAGGGAAGGGGTCCTCCATCTCTTCCTGGTATCCCAGCTATCCCAGCCTTGATGAAAATGTTTTCTCAGAGGATACCAGGACAAGCAGGGCCCTGCTTGAGGATGAAGAGCCCATAAAAACACTCGGAAGAGTTTTGTGCCACTTCCCATTTCAGTGGAAGGCATYAGGACGCAGAGAAGGGGGGATGCTCCTGGGCAGCTGGGTGCAAGGGTGAYCCCAGCACTGCCATGCCCTTGGTGACAGGGACCATCCTGCAGGACCCACACATGGCAGACAGACCTGGAGGCTCTGGAGTCCATGGATAAGGTGCCCACAGCTCAAACCTCAGGGCTACCCCAGAGACAGGGCTGGAGACAGCCACACCCAAACCCTGGGCCAGGAGGAGGCTGGAAGCCCCAGGTGGGGCTGAAATGAGTCTCCAAACCCATGGTCAGGGTGCRGGGGGAGGCTCCTGGTCAGACTGGTCAGGGCTGTCACACATTATTTATTAAGGGCCCTGTGCTGGTTTTGGCTGGGTAGGGTTAATTTTCCTCCCAGGGCTGGTGTGGGGCTGTGTTTGGGTTTGTGCTGGAGGCAGTGCTGATAATACAGCGATGTTTTGGCTCTTGCTGAAGCTTCTCACACCAAGCCCAGGCCTTTTCTGCCCCTCAGCCCAGCGAGGGGGCTGGGGGTGCACAGGGACAGGGGAGGGGACTCAGCCAGGACCCCAGGGATGTCCCACACTGTGTGGTGCCCCCCGAGATGGGGGCAGAGGGAGGAAGGGGGGAATGTTTGGGGTTGTGACATTTGCCTCCCAAGTCACTGTGATGGAGCCCTGCTGTCCTGGGAATGGCTGAACACCTGCCTGCCATGGGCAGTGGGGAATGAATTCCATGTTTTGCTTTTCTGAAATGCACAGCGTTTGCTTTACCCATTAAAATTCCTTTATCTCAACACACTTTTCTCACTTTTACCCTTCCAATTCCTTCCCCCACCCACTGTGRGGAGGGAGTGAGGGGCTGTGTGGGGCTGAGCTGCTGGCTGGGGTCAGACAAYGACAGACCCTCAGGGCTCTGACAGATGAAAACACCACAAGAAGAGGGGCTCCTCTTCTGTAAAAGTAAGTCCTTTCTCTCTCCTTAGCTCAGGATCCTGATTCGAGGTGTTCCTGTGGAAGTTGTCAGCTCTTTAACCAGTGCCTGCAGCCTCTCCTAAATGAGACACATCTGCAGAGTGAGCCAGCCCTCACACCAGTGAAATCCTGCTGGTACAGCTGACCTATGGTCTTCAGAATCAGCTCCTTGCAGCACAAAATTCACCCCTTAAAAACAATATTGATGGAAGTGTGGAATCCACAGTTAGGAAATGCTCTGATTAAGGCCTCCTGTGCTGCCTTTCTTTGTCATCCCCACGTGCCTGCATTGGGAAACACTCTCTAATTGCCTGCTCCACTGTGTCTTACTCACTCAGCTCACAAGGTGGGCAGTGCACTGCTGCTGGGTCTCTGACCTGTCCTGGACCACTGGGTTTTGTGTGCTGCACGCTGCTCCAGCCCTGCTCAGGAAATTGTTATTTCACAGCTTTTCCCAAATTCCCCATCATTAATGTGTCAGGGCACGTGCAATGTGGGTTTGTCCAGCTTCACAGAAGTCCATTTAAAGGTAAGAAACCAGCAAGAGAGAATATGAGCAGAAGTTCTGCTTTTAGCAYTCAAACTGGGACTGTGAAACTCTTGGAGCTTGAGCTTTCCCAGTGCTCAGTATCTTTAAGGACAGAAATCACCAAATTCAGCTGAATTAAAAAACCCTACATCACATCTGCCAGTCAAATCCCAGTGCTCCCACTTGTAGCCAAACCAAAGGAACAGCTGAGCACTTCTTGGTTCCAGCCACTTTTCAGCATCTTAACAAGAGCTTTGCAGAATAAGTCTGTTACTAAAATACGATTTTTGACAAAAGGTGTTTGACATTCAGACTGGTTCCTTCAGGGCAATTAATGCACTTATATGTACTTTAAGACACACATTAGATATACTAAAAGATACACCAATAAGTATTTCATAATCTGTCCATAATGTATTCATATATATTGGGTACTAAGATGTACACACCTTGTGCCACTGAATGTCCTACAACACCAACATAAATCACTGCTTCCTTGGGTGACCTCTGGATGGTCCTCACCCAACCTCAGGCTTTTCTCTCAAAATCTTGAGAAAAAYCTCAGCTCTCTCCCAGTGATCCCAYCTCCACCTCCCTTCCTAGATATCCCCTCCYCCCTCCTTTCTCAGAGTCAGACAAGCCTTTCTGTCTTGCTTCCATGACCCATCCTGCTAATCCCTGTATTCTTTCCTCCCCTAATCCTCCCTGCAGTCTCCCAGGCYTCACTCTGCTCCCTTTATAAACCCCACTTACCATCTTCTTGTCCAGTTTCCTCTTTTCAGCCTTCTGGCCATCACTTTATAAGAGAAGRTTCACAATTTGAGTGGGTTTTCCACAAAAGGAGGGGGAACCACACCCCATAAACCAGGTATGTACTCATTCCCGATGTTACATACCACCCAGGGAGTGATATGATGTGCTGACAGTGCCTGTGAAATTATTCACATATTTCTGAAACACTGAACAAACACACAAGATCAGGCAGCAAAACTCACCCAAACTGCACACAAAGTGAATGTTCTTTCCTTTACTCAGATGTTTTTTTCAGCTTAGGAAGGAAATGCCATGTCTCTATGAGCACAGGACAGGCTCAGGTAGGTGTTCTGTGGTTTTTGTTGTTCACAGGAGCAGATAGATTTGCATTAAGGGCAGACACAAAGGTAGACTGAGTAGACAGATTAGGTACAATCACATCAGGTGATGTAGAAACGCCCCCTTTTTCCCCCCCAGTTCATTATCCATTGGAATGAACATTTGACTAAAAAAAAATAAAACCACCAGCAATTCTCCTTTGTCTTGGCTGTGTGAAGTCAGAATAGAACCAGCTYCTACCCTCTCTAAAACAAGGGTGACCAGAGGTGAATGACAGAAGARCTGAAGAAGTTTCTTGGCTGATCTTTATCAATCACTTGGCATAACTAATTCCACCCACCACAGGTTTGTTTTGAAAGCACAATGATGCCATTCCTTGTTGTGGATGCACTGTTTAGGCATGTTCCAGTATTGCCTAAGCTCAGCAGGAAAGGGAATAACATTGCTAAGGGCAGGTGATATCACCCCTGACTGAGAGCAAGGACATGCCTTTCCCAGCACCCGTGGGGAGCAGAAACACTGAGATTCATAAGCAGTAAGGAAAGGAGGATTCCCATGGTGGTCCTGATCCAACAGTTTCCAACACAAACCCAGTCTCCAGCTCACAATTAACCCTTGATTAAGGCTCAGTTCAAGAGCAGCCCCCTTGGTTTAGGGCCAGCACTAAATCATGGCCATAATAATGTGCAAATAAAAGGTGGAAACCATGTGCTAAAGCTCACCAGGCTCCCAAGCAAGAATCCAGCACTCTGCCACAGAGATGGGGATGGGAAGGAGCAGACCAAACACCAAAAAGACATGATTTATTTTTGTACAGTGCCCCAATTTGTAACAGAATGCAATTACGCATTCAATGTGTCAAAGAGGCAAAATCCTTTAAGGCAAACATGACTTTTTTTTCCCCAGCTGAAACAAAATTATTGTACCAAGGCTCAATTACCTGTTTCTTCAAAGAATGCCAGGCAACCAAATGACAACCTGGATTTGGGGTTCCCATATCGTACCAGGAAGGGGAAGAAGGAAGAGAGTTAAGGAATTAATTTCACAGGCTGGAATCTGAAGGTGACCCAGAGATTTTCCAAGCAACAGTAGAT
>NW_026623611.1:210174-226318 GCF_030028575.1 Malurus melanocephalus
TGTCCTGCCATCTCCCTCACTGAATGGTGCTGGTGGCTGTGGGGCTGGGCTCCAGCTGAKGGCCTCGGGAAGCAGCTTTGGGGTGCATTTGAGAGAACACAAAGGAGGAAGGTCTTGTTGAGCTGATCAGGCCAGATATTGGTTGCACAGAGAGGCTTTCAAGTGTCTGGACAAAACACTACCCAGAACCCATTTTAGCCAGGATTTCCCCCACTAYAATCTGCTCCATCCTGGACTTCATTCATTTGGTAAATGTTATTTGAGCACCTTGATTGAACATGCCTGGAGAACAGAGCTCTCACTGGCCAGGCAAGCATTATATCATTCCACCTTGGCCATTTCCARCCTGGGAAGGGGCTGCCCAGGGAGGTGGTGGAGTCCCCATCCCCTGTGGCTGGATGTGCCTCTCAGTGCTCTGGGCTGCTTGAAGAGGTTCTGATCGAGCACAGCTTGGGCTTGATGATCTCAGAGGTCTTTTCCAGCCTCAGTGATTCTGTGACTCTGTGATCTATGGCAAGGATGGCTTTTAAAAGAAAGATAACCTTTCTGGTTTATCTGGAGCTTGAATTCACTTGTTGCTGTTGTTCTTGTTGCCATAACACAAAAGAGCTCTTGGTTTTCTAATGTGCTGTTCTTGAGCACATTAGAGGTGAGCCTTTTGCCAGAATAATCCTGTGAAGTGTGAATCCCACAAACCTCAAACCTTTTTATTTATTTTAATAGCAAGGAGTTTACCACAATGAGCTGTCCATTTTTCTGTCTCCTTTAATATGTTGYTTTGCCTTCTCTTTCATAGGAGCAACTCTTGCAAATTATTTTCTTGAATAAAAGAATCATCATCAAGCATTTTGAAAGCAGCAAATTGTATCACCTCTAGGCAGACAGAAACCCTCCTACCTGTCAGATTTTTTTTTTTCTTACAGACCTGTGTAACACACAGTGCAACCTTGAGCCTGGTACCTCTGCTGAATGACGCCAGTCTCAATTATAGCCTGAATTATCAGGTGTTTGGCACTAAGTATTCAAAGCATAACCTTGAAAAAGAAGTTGTAAATTTACAGAACTTAACTAACACAAACAGTTTTTAATCAAGACAGTAGGGAAAACGTGAATTAAAAAAAAGCAAAATGTTTCACTTATTCTTTGATAGTTTTCAGAATTTTTATGGGATTATTTATTCAGCACTTAGAGCATAAGAATTCCTATTTACCTTTTAAAAGTGTGAATAAAGATTTTTGCCCTAGTCTGATGACCACGCAAAAAAGTAGGGGAAAGTGTTCAGATCACATTGTGTTTTCAGTGTTCCTGCAACACAGTAAACCAGAAGAATTGCTGGATGCTGAACATCAATATGCCATTTGTCCCACATAAAACATTTCTCTTTGGGGGCACGAAGCAAGTGAAGAAATAGTTTCCTGGGATGCTTGAGGAGCAGATGTGCTCCCTTATCRAATGGCCCAGCAGTCACATCATTGATCTGGGGTGCAGGAGATCTGATATTTTCCCTTTCTCCATGCAAAGGAGTTTGACCCTGCACCTTGTGCCCTTTAGGTGACTGTCCTGAATGTATGGGATGACAGTCAGGAGCAAAGGGAGCAGGTAGGGCACAGCTCAGTTTCTCCTGCTGACGTTTCACTTTGCATGACAACTTARAACCTCCACTTAATCAAAGATGAGGGCTCCCATCCCATCTGCCACGAGTGTGCCTCTGTCATGAGGGCAGGATTTCATCYCTGCCCCTCTGAACACAGAATTGAGCCCCATTTCATGTCTACTCTCCACCCCACTCAGCCCTCAGGCTTTTAGCTGCAAAGCTGTTTGGGTTTTTCCTAAAACTGCATGAGCTCAACCCAGACCTGAGCCATGCAGTTAGGCTTCACTTTGAGGGTGTAAATGCCTTGTTCAGTGTTTGCTCTAATATTCACTTTGTGTTGACACAGCTACACCTCTGACGAACCTGGAGTTCCCCCAGAGACTTCCCACGCAGCACTGCAACACAGAATCATAAAATGATARAATTGTTTGGGTTGGAAAAGACCTTTAAGATCATTGAAGGCAACATTTAACCCGGATTGCCAAGGCCTCCACTAAACCAGGTCCCTAAGCACYACATCCACACATCTTTAAAACACCTTTAGAGATGGTGACTCCACTGCTACCCTGGGCAGCCCATTCCAATGTCTGAAAACCCTTTCCATGATGAAATTTTTCATAATATCCAATCCAAGTTTGGGATGCTCAGCAGAACAAACCCAGAATCTGAATTTTTGAGGTTTCCTGTGCACATCCAGTAAGAACCAACAGTGCAGCTTATGGCTGATGCATCAGTTGTCATTGATTTTCAACCCAGTTCTACTGAATGTTTGTATCTTTACAGTAGGTTTCAAATATCCATATCACTGGTAACAACAGATAGTTTGAAAAGCAGCAGGTTATCTGGGCTTGTCGGGAAAGTTTTCCAAAAGTTGTAAGTGTTCATGGAGTCAGAAGAGGCAGAATCTCTGTGTTTTGGGGTTGCATTATTCTGCTGGTTGCTATCAAGCTACCAAATTGCCCAGAGTAGGCTTTGTGCACTACAGTACTATAACTGCTGTCTCACAATCACTGTGATTTACAACAGGTCCTAAAACACAAGAAGAAAGCCACTTTGGTGAGCTAAAGCCAAGAGTCTCATCTGCTCTGGGAACTGACATTTTTACCTGGCTTGAGAAAAACCCACCAACAAGGAAAAGATGGAAAACACTGCCAGCAGTGCAACCTGAAATAAAATTCTGCAGACTCTGAGTGAAAACATAGTGGAAGCTGCTTTGATCCCTTTGCTCTTTCTGTAGGACCGTGCTGGAGCTCAGAGCTTTATCTGAGCATCTGAGCTGTGGCGGGGAGAGCACRGCCTGCTGAGGTGCTGACTAAGCCTCGGGTTCAGTAAAAAGGAATGACGTGACCCTTTCTGTGCCAAAACTACAGCAAACACAGGGTCAGAATCCGGTGGAGAAGCTGGCAGGACCACACCAGACCATTTAAAGTGGTCTGCTGATACACACCTTAAGCATTTTACATAGCTGAAAATTTTTGCCCACTGAAGAATTTCGAGTGACCACACCCAGGAATGTGTTAATACTGTTGTAATTAGGGGTGGGACAACTGGTTCAGATAAAATAAAAAACAACCTGAAACTACACCCAAAACTTTAATGATCCTCTCTCATCCTGGCCTGTGTTGTTTCACCTTTAATCTCTTTTTTTCTTCTCTACACACCTTTCCAGTCTGGAAAAAAGAGGAAGCAGAAATACTGACAACAGCAGAGCAAGCTCCTCTCATTTCAGTGACCAAAAGCAGCAAGTATTGCAAATCTCATAAAAAGCCAAGACCCTAAATCTCCAGCATGTTTTACACAAATGATCTGTGCTTATAAAATCTTTCCTGGACACAAATMTTTTAGCCTCCCTCCACTTTTCAACCAAAGAAAGGTAATTACCATTCAGTGATTGTATTTGTGAGCACCAGATGCTTGCAGTTTAAATGMTCCCATGTTTCTGATGACTGGGTGCAACAGCCTGGAAAACAAACACCTTTCTTCCCAAGACCCTTCCCTGCCCCGTGTCCTCAATGGGGGAATACAGATCAAGACAGGATGTGGGGCTGGAAGACCTGCATATTGCCTTTTTTTCTTTCTCTTGGTTCTGTACTTAAGGTTAAGCTGGTTATGAGATGTAGAATAAGGAAAGAAAGCTCTCCTGCAGTCAGGCTGGAGAGAGGATAGGGCTCCTTCCTTTTCCTGTGGCATGGAGCATCATCCACCTCCTAGGATCCCCCTGGGACTGAAGACTTACTCTCTTTCTGCAGCATTTCTGGAAGGTCAGAGCATTTTTGGCTCCTGAGTTGAGCTGTTTTCATCTGCCAGAGCATGGGTTTGTGGAGGAGAGGTGTGAGGAGGGAAGGGCTGTGTTGGGACTTTTTAGTGGTTCCATGGCCAATAATTTCTTATGCATTTGTGTATGAATCATGTCTAATCTTTCCAGGTGACTCTGTGAAGCCTAGCCATGAAAAGAAAAAGAAATGGTGGCAGAAAAATTAAGATAGTGTTGAGACTTGACTAAGTAGTCAAGACCTATTTTTATGGTTTATGATGTAGCCCTGAAAGGTTTATTTTTTTCTTTTTGTTTGTTAAACCATTTGTTTGTTTTACCTTGACATTATCAGGAATGGTCCAGGTTCCTCTTTACATTTTGTTAGTGGTCAGCCTGCAGAAAAACTACCAAGAATCTTGGCTTGAGACAGCTCCTGAGGGCTTCAACAGCAGCAACAAAGGAGTTGAATCTTTCCCACATGGGCCAGGTTTTAGTTTGTCCTTTTGCCTCAGCTATTTCTGCTACTTGAGTTGCATTTGGCCATGGTAATTAAAGTATAGCAAACTTTAGACTGGCTGAAAACGACTTGCCTTTCTGTTAGGTGGCATTTCTTTAATTGTAAAGTGTCCTCAGCTTCCTATGTTTCTTTCACGGTCTGTATTCTTTAAACAAATAAATTAAGTACAGCAAAACCCATGCAGGAAGCAAGCCTTTTACTAACAAGGAGACTACTGTGAAATCATGAACACATTTTGGGTTACAGGAAACTTTCTGGATTTGGTCAGGAACTAGTGAAAAAGTGAACTGCCTTTTTCACCCTCTTTGAACAAAATTTCTTCCCTTGTTTCCCAGCTCAACCTCAGACACAAATCTCTCTAAGAATCACTTTCCAGATTCCAGTAGAATATCTGTAAAGAAAATAGATTTATATTTGGAAAGAAAAGTATGTTGGAAACTCCACATACGATTTAGAGGTTTCAGACACTAAAAATATGAACCCCTGTGTCACGGGGTGTTACATGTGAGGGTTGTAAATGGGGTGGGGGCAACAGCACAGTCCCTGACCCCAGCTTGCACCCCACCTCAGTTACTTCTGATGTGCTTCACACAGGTTTGATGCCCATATGGGACATCCATTTACAAGTTGGGCTTGATGATCCTCTTGAGTGCCTCCAACTCAGAATATTCTGTGATTCTGTGATCTGATACCCCAGTTTTGAATGCAATGAGGAGCCAGGAAATACAAGTGGAGCCGAGCCCATGGCCACGTCACGTACCTACGTTCCTGCTCTCTTCCCTGCATGGCCCTGCAAGCCTCCATCCTCCAAGGTTGGAGGGCACCTGCTTTTGGCAGGGAGGGCTCCCTGGTGAGAGGGCTCCTGACTTCCCCAGGCACCGAGTCAGCTCCTCCAGCAGGCACTGTGCTGCACACAGTTACCAGGAATCTTTAATTCTCACCTCTCACTGCACAGTCTTTCCCCCTTTATTTTTTCTCACTCTCTCACAGGCCATGACCTTGGTGGCAAAATGAACACGCTTAATCAAAAAGGGAAGAAAAACAAGTGCAGCCTTGTGCCACCACCTGTAAGCTGCCCTGAATTCATTACCTGCACAGTGCCAGACGGTGACGTTCCCAGCCACTGTGAGCGAAGTACAAACACTACCTCACACCAAAGGCATGTGCGTAGGAACAAAAAAACAACAACAGGATTCCTGCACACATTACTTCAGTCCTGCAGCCTTTTTTTTTTTTTTAAGTCATTTTTCCCCAACGAGGGCATTAGAGGCACATTCTTGGTTTATTTCATTATTTTATCACATATACGTGAAGTTTGTCGGTGCATTCAACTGCTCTCTAAAACTCTTTGCACACTTTAAAACAACTGGACAGATCTGCAAAATCATGAGCAAGGCTCCTTGTTGGTTTAAAAGCTAGGAAATAYTAGAAGATGGCAAACACCAGATCATCTCCTTGCCTTCCAGATTCTGAGCTCTTGAGGTGTGTGCTCTCAAATTACAAAATTTGCCAGTCACAGTCACAAGGACTGGAAACTTGTGTAGCTTTTGTTTTAATCCTGCAGTTCCACCCTCCTGAGTGGCAAAGCTGCAGGTGGCTCTTTCTCTGTGAAGGAATTGCATGAAAGTTTTAAACACAGGTAGCTTTTAGAACACCAGCCAAGGCAGTAGTTGTAACATGTTTGGCCAGGTTTCAGGAAGATTATTTTCTCAGCTTATCTAATGGAATGTGTGCACGAAGGCAGCTACTGGTTTTCCAGAGACAGGGACATTTAGCAATAAAATGGCATCAAGGAACAGCCACTTTCCAGCACCCCTGTCCTCATTTGCCCTTTGCAGAGAGTTTCAGYTTTCTGTTGTTTAAAAAGCCAGAGGTGGGTAGGTTTTCTGGACTGCATTTAAGCTGTTCCTGTTGGGGTATCTGGTGRCAATCCCCGTTGCGAAACAGGCCACCACCACCACCAGCTCAGAAGCAGAAAAGTTTGTGTTGTGCTAAAGTTTGGACAGTTCTTTGTGCAGATGTGCCACATCTGAGTGGCCCATGCAGCTCATCTGCTCCATTTCAACATCCTCAAGGGCTGCCTCGGAGGTGGCCAATAATATCCCACCTATGAAGAGCCCAGATTTATAGCCTGGACTAAATCAGCCTGGGATGAGGGATTTGGTATCCCATTTCCATTCCTGGKGCACCCAGGCACTGTGCTTGCTACTGTTTAGTTTTTGGTAGTTTCAGGTTCAGAGCAGTAATAAATTTAAAGGAAAAAGGTCACAGTTTAATCATAAAAATACCCATTTTTTGCTGTGCAATTCTTAGGGTTTTTTTTCTCTTCCCAACATATCAGTCATTCAGGGATTGTATTTTACCACGTCTCTCTGCTATTTCCCCAGCCAAGGTTTGGTCAATGAAACATTAGATCATAATGAAACAGCAGCAGTTATGTGCTCAGAAATGCAAGAAGCCCTTTTTTTACTATGGTTTTGCTCTTATCCAATTTCAAAAGTTCACTGGAAGACTTGTGAAACTAACCCACTCAAAGTGTGAATCTAAAGCTTGGTCTGTGCTCATAAGCTGTGCTGGAGAAGGAAATCTGTCTGTCCTCTGTGCTGAGTCAAGCTATTAACCCACCCAAAACATATGCACAGGGAATTTACCGAGCACCCACTTCTTACCACGTCTGGCCTCGCTCCTGCCAGTCTGACACAGATTCTGGCTTCCACCCCGTCTYGTCTGCACCTCCCATTTGTTTTTCTCTGGCTCCCCTTTGCACTCTTGCTCTGGTGGAGTTAGAAATTCTGCAAGATAGAGGCAGTCAAATGCYCACAAACTTCCAAAGTTTAAGTGTTGGCCTCGTGCACCTTCCCAAGCCTCAGAGGTTTCCCAATCTCTCTACAAAACCCTCSATTCAAGTCACTGCAATCAACCCACTTCATCCCAGTGTCTGGCAAAGGTGAGCCCACCACTCAAATGCTCTCAACCTGGGACCCTCTGTTCTGCCTGAAATAGAGCAGCACCTTTCTCTGTGTCTTCCACTTTACAGCTGTTGTCCAAGGCCAGAGATTGGGAGCAATAATGGGATTTGTGGCCTGCAAAGCATTGACCTGGTTGCTGTTGCCTTGATAGAATTTTTTTTTTAAAGTAATAATTAGAACTAGCTATCAAACTTCTACACTTTATAAACCTGGGTTAAAAAAAATCAAAAACAAAAACAAAACCAACCACCCCTTTTTTGGCCCAAATTATCAGTTGAGCAAAAGGTGCTTTGTTATTACCAGCACTTTCCTGAAAGGTCAACATTCAGGGTATGATTTTCTATGCTTGCTGAAAACCCCCAAAACATCCCAAATATTATTTTCAAGAGGTTCTCATAGGGAAAAAAATAAAARGCCCTAACTTCATTTTTTTTCTTTTTCTTTCTTTTGCTTCAGATGAATTCCACACACTGTCACATCACAGTAATTAAGCCAGGTCTTGGGGTAAAATATTTGCTGTGGGGAAGGCAAGGCCAGACCTGTTTTGTTTCCTACCAAGGGACATTCTGTACTGTGAGTAGACCACCACATCTGTGGTTCCAGCTACATACAAAACTTGAGCAATGAGCAGTCAGAGCTGAACAAAATGTTTTTTGAACATGATAAATAATAAAAGCAGAGATGGGAGAGATAAGTATCATTTACATATTTAAATACTTACAAATTTGACTCTGGTTGACAAATTATATTTAAAAAATGATTGAGGGAGAAAAACATTTGGGAAAGGCATCAATATTTTAAAATTAGGCAGTGTGTTAATTTTAGAATAGAGCTTTTGTTTCATACTGTGTACATGTTAAACAGGAAAGATGTAGGGAAAAGCTTTGTCCTGAAGATGAAACACAGTCTTTGGTCTGAGCTTGCCTTTTGCTGACTCAGAACAAAGCAGTGTTGTGTGGAGGGTCACACTGGAGGAAAACAAAAACAGCCCCTGAAACATTTCACCATTTCACACCAGAGTTTTGCTCTTGTTTTTTTTTTTTTTTCTTTATTGCAGTTCAGCTAGCAGACCAAGGACGTATTCCTTACATGTTATTTATACTTTTGTAATTAATGGGTATGAGCCTTATTAGTGACCTCTTGCATCATCATCACCACCACATGCTTTCATATTCAAAGAGTATCCGGGGGCCCAAGTAGGCAAAAGGAACAAGTTGTTTGTTGTAGCAACAGCTCTTTCATTTTTGCCGGGAAAACTCCTTGTGGCCTCCAGACACTTTATAAACGGGAGGAACCGCTCYGGAGAAGGGGAAGATGCTGATTCAGTTTCCTCCCCCTAGAGAATGAGGGTGAAAATATCCTGTGGTCATATGGGGAAAAACACTAAATGAAACATCTTACATGTCCGTTCAATTAGGCTTGAAGGAAGGTAGCTTAGTATTTGAGGATAATGGGAGTTATTTACAAGGGACTGTCAGTTACATAAATATTCCCAGGCTGTTATCCGACCATTCCCATTAATCACTCGGCACTTCAGTTAACTGTTGCACAGGGGTTGGAGCCCTGGCCACTGCACTCAGCTCCTGGCTGGTTAATCCCTATGTTCACGCCAGCCTCAGCGTTTCCTTAGTGCTTTTTCCTGCTGCTCCCATCGCCTCAACGCTCCACACCCTCTCTCACAGATTTGGAGATGACTSTCTGCTCCTGCTGCTGCCCGGGTACTGCGCCTGTGCTTGTCCTTGTGGGGAGAATCCAGCCTCGACTGAAAAACACACGAAAGCCCCAGAAAACGATGCTAATTTGTTTATATCTCTTCATCACTTAATGCAAAACACAAAGCAGCTCATCTGCTGCTAAGAGGGTCCAGCTCCCCCTCCTTCCGAAGCACGAGTTCGGCTTTCCACGGGACTTCTCAGGAACGAAGGGAGCTCATGTTCGAGATTCCTGTCAGAGATTGTGGCTTTGCCCAAAAAAGGAGAAGGAGAAGGTTCCCTCCTCACCCTTATATTTAACTTTTTTTATAGAAGAGCAGGTCTGGGAAGGTGAGGGGGTGGCACACAGCACTTTCCCAAYTGTCAGACAGTGTGAAAATGCAACYAAACTCCTCAAGCAGCAGTGACCTATTTACCTTCAGGCAGAGATGGAGATCTCATTAGACACTGCAAAATGTCCCAGAACTTTTTTAAAAAATTTTTTTCTTCTTTCACAGCCTGGGTGTTTATAAGCCYTAACTTGTGAAAGCTGTATTCTCACCTGCGCCTCTGGCTGCCCTGGGTTTGCACCTTGCAGTGCTTTCTACCAGAAAAATCAGTAGTTTTGAGGAAATCTGTCACACCCAAGTAGGCTGACAAGCCAATTGAGATGTTGGAAAGTGCTTGCTAAAGCTTTAAGAACATAAAGTTGTTTCCAACAAATCTAACAACAGCAACAAAAAAAAAAAAAAGTCTTGGGCTGCAAGACCACTGGGGCTGGCGAACAAACAGATTTTTGTGAGGCCCTTTTTGTAAATATAACTTACCTTCACTTCACTAAAACTCTATTTGTTTGTTTTTTTTTGTTTTCTTGAAAAAGGATTTCTGCTCCTAGCAGAGCATGCACTTTTACTTTTAGGTGAAGAAGAATGCTGAGAGAACCGTGGCAATGGGGTCTGAAATGACAGCCAAGCTCTGCTTGGGGGAAAAAAGGAGGGAGTATCCAATCCAGGGAAAACAAGGTAATACACACACATTTGGCAGATGAATCATGAAAACAAGAAAGAATTAACCCTTGAGGCTTTKTTTTTAGCTACAAAAGAAAGTTTTCTATGGGAGAAAAGCAGACAAATCCCCTGTTGGGCTGCAGGATGTGCAAGCTGGAAAAGAGAGCCTGGCCATSCCCAGGGTCTGGGTGGCAGCTCTGTCCTGCCTGGGAGTTGCTTTCTGCAGCCCTGGGTCCTAAGGCTGTTTTCCCAAACRTCCCCTGCTCTCTTGGCAGCCCAGCTGGATTCACCAAGCACAAACCTGAATGTTGGAAGGAGGAAAGAGTTAATGGCAGTGCTGATGTGACCGGTTCATGTCTTTCTTTGGAAGAATGTGTTACTCTTCGGGTGTTAGCGCACTCATAGTTTTTAATTCCTGTTCCTTTATAACATYAAAAATAAAGGATCTCTTTCACAAAAGACTTTGGCAGCCAACCCAGACCAAGGATATCCAATATCCACCCAACTCCAGCAGAGTTCCTGAGCTGAGAAATGTTGTTTTCCAGCTATACAACAATTCATCTGACACCAATAAAGTGTTGCTATGTAGTTTTGGGTTTAGCAACCATGAATTCCACATGCTAATGTAGAGGTGTGTGTGTGTGTAATGGGAGTACTCTTTCATTGCTTCTTTTCAAAGGAAGCCTATGAGCAGCAGAAGTTGTTCTCTGAGACAGTTCAGGTTGAACAACTTCGATACAGATTCAGGTAATGGACTGTTGGCCATTGAGAACTTTCAGGGTTTTCAATGGAAATACAAAAAGTTTCAGGAAAAAAAAAAAAAGAAGTGCAGGTTACTCTGCCTGGAGGCTTTATCTACCTACCCTAACTATTCAAATTATAAACAAACTTCAGAGAGGGGGTGACCTTGGCAAAGCAGCTGTTAATCTGAATTCTGATACAGCTGCTCTGTCCCAGTCACTCACACCTGCAAAGATGMTGGCTTCCCATGAGAATTAATGCTGCCAGGTGACTGTGATCACAAAAGTGCGATGAAAARCAAAGTTTTGGGTGTTTCTTTTTGTTTCCCATGCAGAGGGAAAGTACGCCAGAGACAGCACACTAAAATTTCTTCTTCGACTTATATCCCAGCAGAATTACTCAAATCTACCTACTGAAATCCTGCAGAGCCACCCTGCCCTAGCAGAGTCTGTGCTGATGACAGTGGCTTCTTCAGGTGTCACCAGGAGCCTAATTTATCCAGCACTACCTTGGTTCTCACCMCTGGCCAGGTGGCCTAAGGAAGGAAGGTTCTAATTTTAGTCCGAGACAGAAAAACAGCTATGGAAATACACCCATTTTCACTTGTCACACAAATGGTTTCTAAWGAATCTTAATTTTCATATCAAAAGCCCCTTTTCAGAAAAGAACTGCACCGTGGAGATTCACAGCATGTTTTCCAGTCATGGAGGCTGGAGGATACTCACTTGGCAGTACGTTTATAAAACACTTAGCTGCATTTTATGGTTCTGACTCCAGTCCTGAGATTTCAGAAATATTTCTCCRTAACTCCTTATGAACTTGAGAGCCAAGGTCAGGTCCAACTTGTGCATGACCCAGGTGCMGTGGCAGAGCAAAGAGGGAGAGTATGGATCTTATGGAAACAATGAAAGTAAAACAATGAACTTCCCRTAAACCAGGTTATTTTCAGAAACATATAGACATTCCTTCTTGATGAGTATTAGAGCTTCATCACAGGTCCCTCCAAAGCTCTGAGAGGATCCTCTGCCATGTGGGGTCTGAGGGTGATTCTAGACATCCCCTTCCAAGAAGTTCCAGATGTCCCATTGTGGGACAGCTGCCCCAGAACATTGGTTCTACCCACAAGGTTGTCCACCTCACCTAAGGCAGGTCAGACAAATTGGAGCAAAGACAATTTTGCTTCTTTCAAACTCAATTTAGTTTCATCACCCTTCTCCAAACTCATAGTGTCAAAATAATTTTCTACCCTTTTCTAATTTGCCATGTTTGCACRGAAGGACTAAGAGGACTGAAGAAAACCCAGCTGGATTTTATCCTGGGCCTTTTCTTTGGAGTAAGTTTTTCAACACAAAACAAACAAAAAAGGTCTGCTTGAGTCTTGCTCTGTATATTATGTACAACAACTCCCACTCCTCCCTTTGGACATTAAGTGCTTTGAGGCAAATGCTGGTTTTTTCTCTGTGTTGGGGCAGCACGTGGCGTATCTAAAACTTACAATTTAAAAAATACAAATCCCAGGCACCTGAGGCAAGCAAACTACAATCTGTACCCACATGAGCRCAGGCAACTGGCAACTCCGTAGTAAAACCAGGCAGGCTGATTGGAAACGGGCCAGATGGCAGCTACTGCAAGCTAAAAGGATTAATTATTTGGGGATCATGCCTGGAGAGCAGGCGTGATGAATGCAATATATAATTCCTTGTCACGACTGTATGTCAGCACTGGGAAATAAGGAACAGCCTGTACCCTGGGATACAGTCACAGTCATCTTTGCTCCCTCTGAGGGTTTTTTTTAATAAGACCCGGAAGATGAAGATCTCACTTTTCAGCCTGAAACTGTACCTGTGAATGGCTATGGTCTATCAGCCTTTGCTTTCCTGCAATTAGATCGCTGTCAAACATCCTTATTTATTTTACCTATTTCACAACTGTAGTGTTAATTAACTATTTTACTGGGTCTGTGTAATTAACCATGTCATGACTCAAATTTCTACAAGGCTGCTCTGTTATTTTAACCCCCTTACAGCTTTGCACCGAAGACCCCATAGCTGCTTTTTCTGACCGGGTATTTCACAAGATAGGCCCTACTGCTGCTGGCCAAAGAAAACTGCCAGCCAACCTCTGAGAGTTCCTAAAATTGTCCGGCCTAATTAAGTGCAGTTTGTGTAAGTGGAAAAATCCGAGGAGTTTTCTGCCAAATGTCCCCCGCGGGGCTGGTCTGGGGTTACCTCTGTGCTGCGGTTCCTCAGCGGGGGCCCGGCCGCCCGCTCCCACCTCCGGCCCGCACGGAGCAGAGACAGGAGCGGCGAGGRCTGCGATCCTCCTGACCTGCCAAGTGGGGAAATTCCTCTGCACGCAGCAAAAAACACCTCCCCGGTGTTTAATGGACGCATGGTCCTCGGTGCGGAGATAAAGGCAGAGCCGTGGCCGCTCCTCCCGCCGGGCAGCGCGGGCCTGGCTGTGCTCCCGTCCGAGCGGCACCGGCGACAGCCTGCTTTTGACAGCTCTGCATAAGCACGGTTATTTCTAGCACAGTTTCCCTGAGCTGTGCCAACAGACTTTTTTTTTTCTTTTTTTTTTTTTTTCTTTTTTTTTTTTTTTAACAAATATATTTTCATACCCCATCTAGCCCAAGAGTGCTATATTCTCCACTTAGACAAGGGTGTAGTGTTTCAGGCCCTGGATGAGGCTGTGGGGAAGAGGGAGGATGGCCTGAGTTCTCGTAAAACACTTTTGCCATAATCTCTGAGGATTTACCCTCTGACCTGGGCTTAAACTACACGTGGTGAGAACACAGACAGGGCTCCAGCCACTTTGGCCCTGCTGCCTGCGCCTCTCCTTGTGCAAAGCACCATTTTTTGCCCCTCAGGTACCGTGGCAATGGGAGCACAAGCTGTGTCTGAAGGAGATGTTTGCTGAGTAGGACTGTGCACAAATGCTTGTCAAGCCTGTCCCCCTTTTCATCAAACTGCCACAACTCTCAGCAGTGCCCTGGCAAGGCTGGACCAGGCTGAAAGAGAAGAAATGAAGCTCTTTGACCAGCTGACTGTGCTTGCCTTCCCCAATTGCCATCCCTGTCCCAAACTCCTTGGCTGCCACGGCTCCAGGCTCCAGGGCTGCTGCTTTGCTTGTGGGCTTGGTGAGGGCATCCCTCATCCTCATATAACCACTCCATGGGGATCTTCCTCAAGTACATTCCTTGATGGAATAAAATGTGAAGCCACCTTGTTTTGGCTGGACTTCGATGATCCTTGTGGGTCCTTTYCACCTCAGTACWTTCTATGATCTCACGATTTTTTAGATCTTTCTTTCAGTGACAAAGGACACATCAGTGGAACTCTGTCATTGTATTGGTCACAGTAATTCTGTGGAAGAACCCAGATCTAACTTCAGCTGCCGGATTGAAGGAGTTTCTGACTAGTTTTTGTTGGATCTGAGTGTGGGAGAAAGRAGCCCTGATTTCTGGGATGCTTTTGCATTGCAGGGAGCTTCCTCACAGAGCCCTCCCCTCAGCCCTTCCAGCCCCCTCTCCATTTACTTGTGTGACTTCTTTAGCTCCAATCTGCCACTTTGCTCTTGTGGAGCTGGAGCTCACACATAAATAAGGCAAATTAAACAGGGAGACTTCTCTAATACCTCTCTGCACTGTTGCTGCTCAGAGCCAAACTAGATTTTAGGAGCTTGTCTGTGCCCATTGCTGTTTTCTCACCTGAAACCATAATCTTCTCTTTGTGCTTTTGTGCTTTCTGTCACTTCCATAGCAACCAGTTGTGATGGCGCTGAGGATTATCGCTTCGGGAAGGAAATAAGCAGAGATGGAAGAAAGAAAGGATCTTTTTTTTTTTTGGTCTGATGTTTTATGATGAGTGCAGATAAAATAGCATTCTTTGCTGATCTCCAGACAGCCCACAAGCTGAAAGGGTAGCCACAAAGTTGGGTTTGTTTCCTCCTTTTCARTGAGTCATTGTGTTCGGGGCTTCTGGCTGAGCCAAAACGCAAAGAGAAACACGTTCACCAAGAGCCTGCTCACCTTGCTTGGCTGACCTGTCCAGCTCAATCAGTCCATGCAATCAAATTGACTTTTCTCAGAAAGGATCATCAGTCTGGCACTAATTCAGCACAAAATATTTGTGCAAATTCCTCAGTAATAAAAACATTCTGAGGAAAGGACCTGGATAATATGCTCAGTGGTCACATGGTGAAGGCTGGGAAAACAAAGTTTCCTGAGCTTTTGGCTGGGCCCAGCTGATRGAAGAGTCCTTTAGGTAACAGTATTAACTCAGGAGAGAGACTTTTAGAGATCGTGAGGAAGATTGTACTTCTCTCCAGTGCCTCAGTCGGATCAAGCAACCCTATTATCTGGAGCCATAAGAAACAACACTGAGSATACTGCAGGGAAAAAGGGTCAGTGTGAGCCCATCAGGCAAAATCTGCCAGGAGGGTTTGGAGCAGTAATACTCCCTTAAAGGAGGGTTGGGGGCAGCTGAAAACAGGGTCAATTGYGTGAGTGATCAGGTCCTGGGGAAAACAGCACTGGGGAGAGAGAGACCCTTCCTGGGAAAAGGATGGGAAAGGGGGCAGAGAAATGGAAATCTGTAAGCCACAGTGAGCTGTGTTATTCTCTGAGCTGGTAGGGGTAATGCTACCAGGATCCAGAGTCAAACAGGGACAAAATCTCCTGTTTCTCGACTGCTGTTCCTTTGCTGCAGATGTGGCCCTGCAGGGTCTGCCTCACMTGGGTCTCCACAGTAGTTTGTGCCTCCCCTTGCAATGCCAGGCATGAACACTCACCAGGAGACCAGCACAGGGGTTTTTTGTGCTGCCCTTGTTGTCCTGAAAGGCCCCTGTAATTTGTATGATTGTTTTCCCAGAAGTGACAGCGTGTTCTGGAGAAATGTGTGTTATTTGAGGTGCTCAATGCAGTGATTTTTTTGTCATTGCAGGTGCAGCGACAAACGAAATGGAAAACAAGCTCATTCCTTCAACAGGGTACTGTTACTGCTAAGCCTGACTAATCACCCCCTGACGGCAGCAGGAATCTGCTGGGGAAGGAGCTCAGAGGTGGGAATGACAGATCCCAGATCCTCTCCTCAGGAAGCCCTCAGGGAGCCCTGCCTGCTCCAGGGGGACCATGCCAGGCTCTCCAAGCCTGCTGCCCACTCCCAAAGAAGCCAGCTCCAGCACAAGCCTGTGTATCTCATCCCATTAATAAAGGCTTTCTGAAGGGCACAAAACAGCCACAGGCTGGATCCGTGTTCTGGTTCAGGACTATGGAGGAGGCTTGATTTTTTTTTTTTTCTTTTTTTTTTTTTTTTTTTTTTTTTTTTTTTTTTTTTTTTTTTTTTTTTTTTTTTTTTTTTTTTTTTTTTTT
>NW_026623611.1:226373-228531 GCF_030028575.1 Malurus melanocephalus
TGGTTTGTTGTGAAGATTTCTTCCTGGTGCTGTCCCTAGCAATGACATACCCAGGGAGGGCAGCAAGGCTGTCTCCCTCTCCCCCAGCATCATTTTCCTGGGGAAAGGTCCCCTTCTATCTGGTGTGGAGCTCCTGTACCCTGCTGCATTCCCTGAGAGCCCTGAGGAGCTGGGCTGGCTCCTGGCTCTGGGCTACCCAGGAAGCCTCATCCCACTGTTCTCAGTGTCCACCCATGAGCAAAATCAGTGAGAAGGAGGCAACAGTACACTTCTCCACCACAGCCATGAGCTGACAGCCCCAAGCAAAGTGGCTGAAAGAAAAGGACTATTTTGTTGGAGAGTGAGAGGAGTGGAGCATGGTGGGTTGATGCCTGCAGCACCACCCACGATTTCATTGTGACTGCTGCTACTGGCAGGAAAGTTCCAGCACCTGTGTGTTCAGCAGAGATTATGACGTTCCACCATCCCAGTGGGTTTCTGTGGGTTTAGGGCAGAGCTCTAAGCTGGGTCCAGCACAGGCATGGCTCTGGACTGGCTCACACCTTCCTCATCTCCCAAAGTGCTGCCACACCAAGCTGAGAGCACCAGACTGGAAAGGTGAGGTGAAGGTTTGTGCAGGTGACCTTGAAAAGCTGGAGAGAAAGCTATTTGCATGTGTACTTTAGGAARTCTCTCCAAGGAGCCAAATGAAAGCTCTAATCACAAACCACCTTCAAGCGTGCAGGAATGACAAAGGGGAGCTCAGAACCATGAATGGGGTAATGCACTGAACTAATACATATTCACCACCTCTCACGTGGAGGTTGCATCAATCAGATCCGCTTCATTCTTCAGAGTCTGATCCAAGACAGGTCATGCATAATCTTTTTTTCTTTTTGTTCAAATCTGTGCTGGAGAACGGTGGTTCCAGTTCTGTTTACCAGGCTGTGCGGCAARAGATTGTTTAGCTGATGACTTTGGTGTGGTGTGTTAGAAAGGATTAGTTTCTTTATGGGCATGTGCACAGGTGTATAGAAAATGATTCTTTTTCTTGCTGAAAACTTCAGGGGCAAAACTAGTCTAGGATRTATTTAGCAAAAAAACCCAAAGGGACATTTTTCAGGATGTTACTCTTAAGCCTCTACACATCAGGGACATGACTGTCCTCTATGTGGTGGCCTTTTCCACCACTTTGACAATATAAAATGTCCTTCAGGGAAAAAGCAACATTTTGTTTCCTCTTTCCTAGACATTTTCTTTCTCTTAGGTGAAAGGAAGAGAAAGATCATGTGAGAAAATAACTTAAAAAAAAAAAAAAGACAACAAAAATTTACTAGGATTTATAGGGGAGAACAACATGCAAACCCAGGACTGCAGGGTCACATAAAAGTGAGGCTGGAATAGAAACAGTCACATGGCCCCATAAAGCAGGACCAGATGGACAGAAACCTGCTTTATTGCAGGTCTGAAACAGTCCAAATCTGCACTGAAAACTCCCCCAAGCCCTCCCTCCCCATAAAAGCTTGCCTTTTCCATTCACCTTCCTCTGTTCCATTGGCTACAAGATGGCAGAGACCTACAGAGCACAGGTGGAGGAACACAGAAAGCTTGTGGTGCATGCAGACAAAAGAAACAAAAGAAAACACACAAAGAAAAGGCTGGTGATGTATGAAGCCAATAACTAAAGCCTTTCACACAAGCTTCTTCCTTAATTACTGTATTTAGCACCGCTGGCATAATCAAGAACATGGAGCTGTGACTGTTCAGTCAGTCGTGACAGACCCAGCACAGTATAACCTCATCCTCACTCCTCACTGCCTTCCCTGAAGCCTTTCCAAGAGCATCCTTCATTCTCCAACCCTGCAGCCTAGAAAATAAGTCAAGGGTGGATACTGAGCTGTTCCAGGATGCTMTGTGTGCTGAAATGACTACTGTCAATATGCCACTTTATATCAAATACCTACAAGCCACAAAAATCCCCCAAAGCTAAAACTGACCTGGCAACATCAACTCTGGCTACACTTCTGTATTACAATTCATTGRGAAGCAGATTTCACTTAAAAGGTGCCCTCCTGCTCTCCTCTCTGCTGCTGTAGGTGCAGCTGCCTTCACCCAGCTGTGACCATCTCTGTGCTTGTCTCTCTCTGCTCTAAGCTAACTTTGAAAAATAACTTGGTTT
>NW_026623611.1:228568-263913 GCF_030028575.1 Malurus melanocephalus
TTTTTTTTTTTTTTTTTTTTTTTTTTTTTTTTTTTTTTTTTTTTTTTTGTGAGGGTTTTAGTAAACTAAGACAATTTAGGGTTCTTTTTTTCCTCCATGCTCACTAAAAGCATTGGGATGATGCCCCATAGAGCTTTGAAAGTTACTTTTGGAAACAGGAATGGTGGYGAACTGCTGGCCAAGAGAGGGCATGTACTGAGCAGGAGGGATCAGTGTGAATTCCCATTCTGTCCCTCAGTGAAGTGAAACATCTACACATCAGGGACATGGCTGTCCTCTACATGGAGGCCTTTTCCACCACTTTAACAATGTCAAGTGTCCTCCAGGGAACAACATTCCCATTCCATTTAAATTGACTGCCTTGGCTGCAGAGGTATCTCATCCTGCAAAAACAAGGATCAGATAGTAGCTCGTGTTATAACATGAAGCACTGGGGCTGTGGAATAACTCCAAGTTAATGTTGTTTGGGAAACCCCATTATTATTATTATTAYACTCCTTTTTAATTTCCTGACTTCCTCATGGCTCCTCTTCCAGCCTATACTTTGCATCCTTTTCTGTCTTTCCCATCACTTAGTCGTAACTAACGAAAGGGAGAGGAAGTAAACGTTAATTTCAATAGAGCATCAAAATTCCTTACCAACGGTTGTTATTTTATGACTTCCACTCAAATTTAACAGTCTCGCTCTCAAATATCATTGCAGACATACCACATTCATGCCAAGGCTTAAAGGATTTGTTCAGAATAAAAATGAGATGGGAAGACTGCATCTGTGCAGGTAATGGCTCTATTCTTCCCCCTCCAAAGTCCATGGGCACCTTCCCACCCATGCCAGTTGAAGCTGGAGCACTCCTGGGAGAGGAGGGTGAGGTACAAACACCAGGGCGAATGGGACTGGCAGGCCATCCAAAATAGGATAACAGGAATTAGCTGAATAAGTAAGACATAAACGTCCTTTTCCTACAGCTCTGTTCCTCATCACTGCTCTGCAGAAAAAGTAACTAAATTAGGCAGAAGAACCTTTAGGAGGAATATGACGGGAAGCGAAATCCTGACAGCAAGGTCTGTTAGGCTCCCAAATGTCCCTCCRGGGAAGCAGCGGACGCTTGAGTCATTTGAACAATAGACTGGACCAAGTGCTGGAAAACAGGCAGGAGGGAATAAATCTGTATTAGCAGAGGGACGTCTCAGATGACCTCATAGGTTGTTTCCACCCATAAATCTGGGATTCTGTGACAAAACCTGAGCCAGAAGAGGGCTGGGGCAACCTCACAAATGGATACACCCATATCATGTACATGGGAGCTTTGGGTGACCACGCTGACCTATGTGCTACATGAATGACAACTCATATTCTTGGAGCATTTTAGTGTGGAAACTGCTTTCCATCACCCATGGATTCAGGATCTGACTTGTGTGTGCACCTCACCACCCAGCTCATGTCCTATTTACAGGGTGAGGGAAGAAACTTGGGACATCTATGTCACTTAGTTGTTCTTCATGGCTAAAATACTTCATTTAGACCAGGCTCAGTGGCTTCTGGGGCCTTCCAGATTCCCTTTATTTTTCTTCTTCCAGTGTTTGACTTTTGGGGGGCCTCCATCTGGGAATTTTTGTGGGGAGGAAGGGCCCCCAAATCTATTGATCTTAATCCAGTATCAACAAAATGTAGGCCTTTCTCCCAGCACCACAAATTAAAAAAAAGCACAGTACAGAAGTAAATAAACAAGCAACAAAGATTAAATGGTTTAAAAAACTGGGATCATCTTGGTTTAGAATAATACACATAATCCACCTGCTAGATTTTAATACTCTTGGTATCAACTTCATCCCTTCAAGGATTTTAATTCTCAAAGAAACACTCTTCTTCTAACATGAGTAAAAGACCAGCATGAGGAAGCAGGGACCTGTTTCCCAGTGCATGGGAGAGTTAGCATGAGGACAGCAGAGTTAGYGTGTCTCTTCCTTATTGCCCAAAAAATGAAGCTGTCATTCAAACCCATGCATGTACATGCTTGCACACCACTCTGGTGGCTCAGCCAAAAGCTGGGTTTCAAACACACCAAGAACTTCTCTGAGCTCCCATTCCCGCTCTCCTTCAGCTCTCCAAGGAAAAGGAATGGAGCACCCCATTTCAAGATTTTCTGTGCTCTGTATCACCCCAATTCAGCACCCCTCCTACCCTGCATTCATCAGAAAGTATCAGGAACTCCTGGCTACCAACAGCTGCCCACCACACTCCAGCAAAGGGCATCCTGCCTGCCTGTGGTTCTCCCTCCCATCACTCACCCCTGCAGGGAGCAGCYGAGTCCACCAGGAAAAGTTTCCCTCGTTGTTAAGTGAGTCTTGAAAAGCCTGATTAGCCCCTCATTACCGGGCAGAACTGACAATAAGCAATAATCAACGAGTCATTTAGGCAAAGCAGAGCTCCTGAGTGTGCCATTATTAATTCTGGGAATATAATTTTGTGTGGTGCTGAGAAATGGCGCTGATTCAGGCTCTGAAGACAACCCAGGGAGTTTGATGCACATCATGTACCCGTGCACTGGGGCACACAGGCACAAATGTACATGTGCRTTCCCAATCCTGGTGATGCCTATCAGCCAGGGGAAAGGAGGTGAGTTGGTCTGGGCTGCTCTGGTTGGACTGGGCATGTCCACAGCCACAGTCACACCTGATCCTTCACCTTGCCCTGCCAGACACCAGCTCTGAGCAGCATCCTGCAGTGCCAGCTCTCCTATTCCCCTGCCATGGCCACTTCCTGCCACCAGAACACAAACTCAGGTATCAAAAACTCAGCCCTTCCTTTCACCGGGCCTGCAGGAACAGCAAAGTTTCCTGCAAGTGTTTAAAAAGCAGAGATGGCCATTTAGCAAGTTCAGGAGCTCTTTGGAATCTCACCCCTCACCTGCCTGGACTAACCCACTCTAAATTTCCCACCTAGCTGCAATTTTAAGAGCTCCAATCATTTCAGAAGGTGGTCCCTCCTRGACTAGGCATCTGCTTGGTCCCAGGGGTGACATGTAGGAAGATGAATTTGTGGAGCTCTCCCTGGGTCCTGCTCYAGCACAGCCCCTGCCGCTGGCATGGCATGAGAATGGCTCATCTCTGCAAAGGGAGGGAAGGCTCCTCTTTAATACTGCAGCCAAGTCCTATTTCGATGATGCAACTGGCTTTGAGCAGGCAAGGGAGTGACTGGGATGGTCTGGACATGCCAGGTCCTCTGCARAGCACAATTAGGAGCTGCTGTGATTTCCTCATCAGCTTTGGTAATGGCTGGCATGACAGGGGAAAAAAACTGGTAACACTGGAAACTTTTATCCTTTTAGTGAGATTTCATTCCTCCAGCAAACAACATGCACCTGAAAGTATGATCTCAGAGATCACAAACTCAGGTGAAAGCGAGCTCAGTTCACAGGCAAGGCTTGGTGGCAGTGTTAGAAGCCATGTGCTGGCTCATCAGCCTCACTGCAATCAGCCCCAYAGCCGCCTAAGTCCTGGACAAATGTGCAGGAAAAGCTCAAAAACTAACGCACAGCATGCAAAAGACAAAACAACTCGTGGTCTGCCCATGTGGCTGTGACATGCAGAACAGGCATCCACGGCACCTGGGATACAGCAGCCAGCAAAACCAGTGTGAGAGGTGCTCCTGGGGTGCTGGCTCTTGCTCTCTATGTGAGGAATCAAGGTACAAGGGCACATCCTGCCCTGAGGAACAGGTTATTCCTGCTGGCTCGAGGGCTGAGTGCAGACAATGACTTGATTTCATTTACAGCCTTAAGCCAGTTATTGAATCCAATTAGTGGGGTCCTGCATGCAGGGAAGTGGATCCACCTGGRGACCAGGAGGGTGGTGATGGACTTGTGAAAGAGAATCTGTGCTGAAGAACAAGCAGGCATTACCCTGCAGCCCTTGTGTCTGCTACCTGACAAGGGGCTGGAGCTGGGGAAAATGGATTTTAAGTGTGTGACTAACCCCAAAACGTGCCAAGGTGGGCCTCTGTGCAGCAACATGACTCATTTCCTTTTTAGGGCAAACAGTAAGACTGTGAAAAAAGCCCAGTAGTCTCGGGCAATTTCCCCTCATTCCCACAGGTCCAGCAGCTTGAACAACTTTGCAGCCCAGTTGCACCAACACCTTCATCACAGGACCCCGCTCCTGCTGCCTGGGGCATGCCAGCATCTCCCAGCTCTTGTGCCACTGGTGGCAGGTGGCTGGGGATAGAAGAGACATTGGTATTAAATGCACCAAAGCTGCCCAGAGAGCCCAGAGAGTCCCAAACAAGAGGCACAAAGAGGGAACCAGAATTCCTGTTTCCCTCCTGTAGCCCTGATATTCATCTTCCCAGGCTGAAACGCAGCATCTCCTCCCTTGTCTCTGTAGAGCACATCTCCCACCTCACGTTGGACTCTGCTGAATGGGATCTCCTTCCCCACAGCAGGCAGTGTTCAAGGGGCATTGAGTGGCCTGAAGTCATGAGTCCTGTCAGAGCTCCTGCTCCTCACCTCTCCTGTGGGAGCACAACCCACCGGGCCACATCCTCTGGATGCTGCAACTCATCGTGTCTGACTTCAGAGATTTGCAACAGATCTGAGTAATTAAGAACTAAAGCTACATTTCTGTGTCAAAGTCATTATGAAGACATCACCGTAGCCTTTTAAAACCATCTTACCTCAACTAATCCACAGGGAAGCCTTTCCTCCCTCTGGGACAGAGAGATGCCCTTCCACTCCCAAAATTCAAAGTGTGCTGAGAGTTTTTAACCTCCCTAGCCCAAAMTTAAGACAAATACCCCAGTTTTTCTCAGACATTCCAATAAAGGGAAAGCAGCAATGGTCATATAAATAACTAATCTGTCCAGCATTGCATTCAGTTTGGTGGCTTTGTGTCCTCATTCTTGTGCTCACTTTTCATGAGCAGAGAGCAGAAACATTCATGGAAAATGGATTTTAAAGGCATGTGCATAGCTGTTCCTGGAACTCTAATTTTACATGTTCAATAAAATCATCTGCCACCATRCAAGAGTTGAACAGGAAAAACCCACTAAGACACTTAGCTGACCACTGCACAATCACCTTCACTGGGACCAAAGAGCAGAAAGTGTGAATGTATCCCAGCAAGTGTACCAGTAATATTGTTAGGTAACCAGGAAAAAGCAGCTAAAATCAAATGATTAATGACTTCTCTTCTTCTTCCTTTTTTTTTTTTTTTTTTTNTTTTTTTTTTTTTTTTTTTTTTTCAATGTGGTAAGAACAGGAAGGTTGAAAGCTCAGTTTTTGCAAAACATTTCTTGCAGGAGCAGATCTCTTTGGAAATCCAGCAGATGCCTGGAGATAACAGCTGTGAGAAGCTCTAAATACCCATCTACCTATCGAGTGTGTAGACAAGCTCACCRAATGATAACATCATGTTACCTTACCAGGAAAGGGGAAAGAAATTATCAGCAAGATTAGGCAAAAAAAACACACTTAGCTAGAATTTCTGAAATCCCTTCCAGCTCTTGACTAAGATATTTTTCTTGTCACAGYGTAAACCAAGGACTGTTAAAAAAACACAGTTGCCCAGGGTAGCGGAAAGGGATGTAARACAGAAGAACTAAAAAAGCACCCTGGCATGATACAGGAAAAGCTCCATCAAAAATAATGAATCTAAATTCACTGCCTCAGTGGCTGAAGAAACAAAGGATGAGATTGTCTGGCTCTGGCCGTCGGAGCCTTAATGTGCTGCTAATAATGTTTATATCATAAAGCAGCGTCGCTGCATTAGCTTTGATTTAGCAACACCAGTTTACATCAGCTGAGGAAGCCACCTGTAAATTCAGCTCCACAAATGTAAATACAGTGAAGGAAGAAAGGCTTGGTCATCCCTGGGGGACATAWGAAAGGGGCTGCTGGGCTGACCTGGGCACTGACCAGTCCCATCCTGCTGTCACAGCTTTGTCACCTGCCTGTGWGGTACAAGAGGGACACGTGGTTTGAGTGGCTCAGCCTCTGGCTGTGCAGACCCATCCATCCCATCCTGGCAGTTCTGCTTGACTTCACTGCAGCTGTGCCCCACTGCAGCTGCACAGGGGATGAGCCTCAGAAACTCTCCAAAACTCCAAGTGTCAGTAGAAGAGATTTGAGGATAAAACTGTACAAGTGATATTAACAGATTGCTGGGACCAGACGGTTTCACTCAAGAGCTCTGAGGGAACTCAGACTTGAAATTGCTGACCTATTCAGTACAATACCACAGCAGCTGCTGAAATGGCGAGGCACCACAGGAATGGAAGGTGGCAAATGTTACACTCATTCTTAAAAGGGGCTTTTAGAGGTCATCCAGAAACCTGTGGGCTTGGAAATCGGGCAAGGCGAATTGAGAGAAAGCACAACTAAAAGCAGAATAGCTAAAAGCGTGCTAGAATGGGAAAGAGCAAAGTTTGTTGAGTGAGAGCTCAGGCATTGTAAATCCATTTGTGTCAAGACCTGGGCAACTTGATGTATTCATAAAAGATCCAGCTGCAATCAGGTGGAGAGCAATCTCAGAAAACTGAATGGTAGGTTGAAGGAATAACCTTTGAAAGTTGCCAGCAGCAAGTAAAAAGTGAGGACTGTGAGAAACACCAGCCCAAGCCATAAAAAAACTATCAGGGGCACTAAATGAACATCAGGCGGGAAGGAAACTTCACTGAGTGCTCAACAGGTGTCAACAGTGCAAAACGAGAGCTTTGGGAATGACTGCAGAATTAAAAGGCAATGAGAATGTCTCCTTCTAGGGTACCCTGCCTCAAAGATGGTGTCCACCAAGGAAGATGCAGAAGAATCCATGAAGACACAGAAGAGATGACATGGAAACTACAGCACAGTCCCTCTTGGTCACCTCAGCTGAGAAGGGATGTGAAAGAGATCCTGACAACTCATGAGCAGGATGGAAGTGTGACCAGGAGACCATTACGTGTGTCTGCTATCACTAAGGAGAAGGCAGCACAACCAGATCTCTTGGGCTGAAGGTCTTACATGAAGGAAAGGGTGTGCTTCTTTCACAAAATACAAAATTGAATTATGACACTTGTCACAGGATGCTGTGAAGACTAGAATTATAAAAGAATTCCAAAAGGGGTTAGCCAAATTCTTGGTGGCTCGACCCATCTGCAGCTGTTAAACACAATGACACAAATGCCAGTCAAAAATTCCCTTAACCACAGTCTGCTCTCTACTGAGCTGGTAATATCAGAGGAATTGTGCTATGCTTGCCCTGTCCTTACACCCTTTACCTCAGAGTCTGCTGCTGAATGAACTGGCCAATTAGCTGGACATTTGCTCTGAGCCACTATCAGTGCATTAGACACATTACATATGACAGAAGATGTTTATTAGAAATTGGAATTTATTGCAGGTGATGGTCAAGTTTGTTCACCTCCCATGAAAATTTTATCTCTGGCAGGCACTAATTTCTGATGCCTTGGGAGAAAGGCGTTTCTGTCCTAAAAATCTATCATGCCCCTGGCAGTCCAAACTGAAGACCAGTTCCTTCCTGATCTCCCACAGCTGCTCTGCAAAATCCATAAACCATGACAGTGGATTACCTTTATCATCGATTTAACTGTCACCACCAAAAGTAGTTAGCAGTCATGAAATAAGCCAGCAAACGCAGTGGAAGCAACGTCCTCCCGAGGCACATATTTCCTTTTATCATTCTTAAATTAATTCTCCTTCATTGCGTGGCGTGTGCCTTATTCTCACTTTGCAGGATGAGTAAAAAGGAAGCACGGATCACTTTCCATCTCCTGCACCATAATTTCGTTCGCTCAACTGCTCTCCCTTCTGCCGCTTCCCCCTTCCAGCTGACACAGGCCAGGATTACACAACCATGGCTTTTGCCAYGAGGGATTCCTTTCCCCGCTGAGGTGTGGCTGCTGTGCTAGGAGAATGTTGAGGGGCTGGGAATGACTTATGGATCACTGTAGGAGGAGAGGGACAGGTGAGAATCCCTCCATGCCATGGCCGGACCACACTGGCACCAGAGTGCTCGGCTGGGTGTCTGTGCTCAGCTTGCTCAGTGCAAAAACAGCCTGTGTTTTTCACTGCTACCAGTCTGGCATCTCCTGCCAGCTCCAGGCATTTCCTTTCTGAAAGAAAACAACAACCAAGGTCTGATCATTCACTTCTGGGGCTGCGCTAAACTTGCCAGCATCTGTTCCATGTGAACGGCGGGGGAAAAACACCAAACCTGGATTGAGAAAGGAAGGGAAGGAGTTAGGTACCAAGTTGTAATGTGAGAAATGAAGGCAAGAAAAACAGCATCTTGAGAGATGTTAAAGACAAAAACAAACCCTGTGAACAGGAGCAGAGACAGATTTCAGAGGAGAGGAAGGAAGACAGTGACTAAAGCACCAGGAGTGAAAAGAGTGTACACATGGAAACTGAATCCAGACTCCCAGGGTTTCTTTGTACTTGTTTTTCCTACCATTTCACAGAAATCATGATGCTGGCGGGATCCCTCTATACCCAAGGGTCAGTGATGTCAATGAAAGCTGGTGGAGCTGCACTGATTTGTATCCATTAAGAAGCAACTTTCTCAAATTTCCCAGAATTACTGGAGTTTAAAATAATGCCCTGAGAACCCAGTTGAAAACAACAGTTGGGATTATCCTTAAACCAGGTCATACTAAAACCTAATTAGAGATATTTTAGAATGTGTCCATTATTTTTTAAAAGTTGCAAAATTTATGACTTTGGATSGTCACATTGAAAACACAACCCTGGAAAAACATGTGCATGACCATTTTCTGCCAGTTCAGGAGTCATAGCAAATACACAAAGGGCTCTACAAATGCCAGCTCAGCAAACAACTACTTTAAAAAGCAGTATTAGTAAATATTATCCCTGTTCCTCATTTTTGGATTTACCTTTCTGTCACTCTCCCTTTCCTTCAAAATGGATTTAAAAATAAAAACGTAAGAATAAAGAAAAAAATCTGTAATTTCTTTCTAAAAAGAGAAATTGGTTTGGGTTTTTTTGCATTGTGGTTTTTTTCTTGAATGTTTGTCAGGTCAAACTAAACTTATCAGTATTTAGGGGCCCCTTTGCAGACAAAACTTCTTGCTCTCATTGTGACTGCATGAGCTGAACACAAAGCCTTTTCAGTATTTTTTTAATTCTCAGGTTATATTTTACAAGAGAAAATCCACTCACTCCCTTGAATCCCTCCCTCCCCCTCCTTCCCTTTGCTCTCTTTCAGTAGGARCTGCCCTAATCTGGCTGGGGCTGTCTCAGATGGAGGTGACACGGAGGGARTGCCCATCTGGTACCACTCAGTCAYGCYGGGCCATCCCCACTGCCCAGACCTCTGGTACTGCTGGCTTTTATAACCCGATTACTACAGACTTGGGTTGAATTCAGACAGATTGCCTACCAGCAAAAGGCTCAATATCCCATTATCAGATTTGTGAGCCCGCCATCCCTCTTCATTTAGGATGTAATAGAAAGTGTCAGTAATGTCCTACGGCCATTGGCTTTAAAATGAGTCTTGACTATGCAAGTCCTAAGTGAATTGGGTGAAGATACTCCACAGAATCACATGAAGGACAACAATTTTAAAACATTTTTTTATTTAAATATTAAATAAAACACATCAACTAATCATTTTGGTGTACACCTCTCATTTTAACATAAGAAAGAAAATGATTGTTCAGACATGATAAAAAATAAACTATACATCTCAATTAAACCAATCACGTAGTGTCTTTAAATACCCTATTGCATTGCAGTCTGCAGAACAGCACTGTCAAGATATCTACAAAAAAAAACCCCAGACTTTTTTATATGACCTCTTCTGCTCCAGCAATAATTCCAAAGAGGTTCTACAGCAATTGGAAAAGGAAAAAAAAATACTATGAAAATAAAGTGCTTGTCATTGCTCAGGACAGGAAACAAAAGAATCTGTGGCCTTTAGATCCATGGCATTAAACAAAACACATATTGAAGAGGAAATTCTGTGGTTTAAGTACGTGTGCAACCCCTTACAAAACTGAAGGCCAAGTTGCTGCTTTGTGACAAGCTGGCTTCTTCTTGCCCTCCTCTCCAGCCATCTCCATGCAATCTCTTTTCTTTTTGTTGATATTTTTGGGGGGGTTGTTTGTTTCTTTTAAACCCACACTACAAATGAGCATGAGACTTTGGTGTTTTTTTCTGCTGCAAGGCACCACTCATTAAGAGGAGTTCAACTYCAGCAATTTTCTGTCACTTTGAAGCTTCCAGACCATGGAGCAGCAGTGGCAAGCTTTGGATGCACCAATACAGACACACAGATACAACACACAGATAAAGAGGTYGTTTATGGAGAGCCACAGACAGAGCCACATGACATCTTTAACCCTTCCTACTCCCACCAATTAACCTGGTCAATCTTTGGCTTTTTAATTTTTTTTTCTTTTTTTTCTTAAAAAAAACCAACTAAACAAACCAAACAAAAAAAGAAAACCCAAAAAAACCCCCCAAAACAGGTCTCTATATTATTTGCAAATGTGTAATACTGCAGGTTGCATGAAGCCAAGGTAACTTGAAGGCACCCTGTGTCACCCTATGGAGTTGGGTCCTTTAAGCATTTAGACAGAATGCAGCTATGCTCTGACACTCAGATGGCAGCTCCCAGCCAAGCTGTGTCACTGTCTGCTCACCTGCTTCCAAAATTTGCATGCACTCCCCAACTCAGATTTGTAGGAGCGCAGCCTGCTCTCCCCTTGATACMTCAGCATAACCCCTATTGACACCAACAGAAGTCATGGTCTGCCTTGGCAGGGGAGGTGGGGTTKATACCAGAAACACAACAGAAGCATATTACAAAATATAAAAAATAACTAGTGTTATATAGTTTTCTGCTTCCTATTTATATACATATACAGCATTAAAAACCATACGAAAAAACACCTATCTAATCCAAAAACCTCGTTTTGCTAATATGCCAAAAAACAAACCAACCAAAAACAAACACCCAAAGATTGTGCTGTTTTACTCACTTTTAATACAGTTTTGTTCAGAAAAAGCTGTACTCCGTTAGAGTAGAATTCTGTTCTAGCCTATTCCTTTTGTCTTTGTCAGTATATAATTATAACCTCAATATTGCACATTTCCCCAAGAGTCAGTTCTGTTTGGACCCTGATAATGAAATGCATAAAAACATAATTAGCAGCGGAAATAACAATGTGCAGCACTAAGAAATACCCCTTAGGCAACTTTGTAGGCAACCTCAAGGAGGGCTTTTAAAAAAGAAAACCCTTCCCATCACCCCACAGGTGCTGCTGATTCCCTCCTCAGTGCCTCGGCAAGAATATGAACAAACTCAGAGTTTATAAAAAGATTCCTAAAGATTATCCAGACCAACAAAACGTGGGCATGTGTGCACCTGTGTGTATGTACACACACGCACACACCACTCCCAAACAAACATCCCTGCAAAAGACCAGGCATTATGCAATTTGGATCCTGATTACYAAGGGATACATTTTCAATAGTTACTGCTTCTGCACTAATTAGGAGGGCATGCTAAGCTTTTCCAGCTGATGTATCAAGCAAGAAGTTCACAGTTTTCATTTAAAGTATGTGTATCTGGGAGGTGTGGAWTGGGGATGTTGGTTCCTTTAAATAAAATGAGTGTTAACAGGAGGGAAAAGGAAAAACAACAAATGGCAATGCTTCCATTTTTGTCTCCTATGAATGCATAATGCTGCATGCCACTGGTTTTCTGTTTATTTTCTTTAAAAGAGGTAATCATCTTCACAAACCCATAAATGAATATTGTGAAAAAGGGAGGCTCTGGTCCCTTCTTTGAAAAGCCTCTCCCTGCTGTGTCACCACTACTGACAGCTGCTAATCTTGCATAACAGCAGAGCTGTATTGGTCTGACTTGAGTACAGTACCGAAGAGTTCTTCCCCAACCACATCCCTCCCTGCCCCCACAAATGCCCCACCCATCTTCCCCATCATTATTTTTTCCTTTAAAAAAAAAAATCAGTTTCTCTATTCATATTTGTTCAGTGCAAGAATAGTAGAAGCAAAAAGACATACATATTGCTTGTTTCAGTCCTATAAAGTTGCCAGCTTTCTGAGCCAGACAGCCTCTTCACATACTTCGAAATTTATTGCTTCTGAGAGTCACTCGTCCCCACGCCGCCAGCCAGCCACGGAACAGTGGTGAAAGTTCCCCGCAACGAGAGCGGCCCGAAGCTCTCACTTGACCAGCACAAACTTCCCCAGCTGGCTGGAAGTCAGATCCTCCATCTCGCAGTCCCCGTGCTGCAGAGCCACGGCGTCGTAGCCTGGGGACGGTGTTGAGAAGCTCTGCTGCTGGGAGAAGGTGGCGGCCAGCGGGGGGACGCTGCTGCTGCTGATGTACAGGTGAGTGTCCAGCAGGTGAGCGGCCGACGACACYGGGGACACGCTCACGCCGAAGAAATGAGGTTGGAGCAGTTGGCTGCTGCCAGCAAAGGCCAGCTCAAAGGAGTTCTCTCTCTGCAGCTCTGACAGCAGGATGGAGTTGGAGGCTTTGCAGGTACCTGGCCCRTCAGAGGAGGAGATGACACTTGCTGCAGATGTTTGGGAAGTCTGGGGGCAAGCTGTCTGGAGTAGTTGGTGATGTTGGAATTGGAGCATCCTGGACAAAATCCAAGAGGGAAAAGGTTAATTTGCATTGCTGGGATAATTTCGTGTTWTCTTTCTTCCTTTCTTGCCCCTAACCCTGACCATAACTTTCCCCTTTGTTTCCTTCTCTCTATCCAACCTCTCCTTACCCAGCCAGTACAACCAAAGCAAGCTGCCCATGCCAGGCTTTTCCTCATTCTGCAGAGGGCAACTGTCACAACCGAGTTTATCTGGTCACCATTTGGCCACCTAATAATAGATGTTCTAGAGACAATCTGTGCAGATAAACCGGAAGCTCGATTTTCCATCTTGCTTCTCTGGGAATGAAGAGGTGCCACCACACATGACATTTGAGGCCGCTGGAACTGTGCCTCCTTTGTGGGCTGTAACTTTTCCAAATTACAAGGTCTCACTTCCTTGCCATGGGAAAATTACAGGAGGAGAAAGAGGAGGAAAGAAATCATTCCCAAAACTAACAAAGAAAAACACAGATTGCAGTGGAGAGAAGCAATGTTTTCCCCCACACTACCAAACTGCTTCTCAATTCAGCAACCTCCAAATATTTGGACGTTGAGATTTTTGAGTGGAATTGCAGGCGCTGTGTTACGTGTGCCAGGGCAGGAAGCCACAAAGGAAGCCAAGAGCTTCACCCACTGCCACACAGCAAAGATGGAACCCCCAGTGACCAAACCCCCAACCTCTTCTGCTGYGTTTATCCCTCCTTGCTCACCCCTMACCCAAAGCAAACCCAATGAAAAGACAACAAAAGTTCCTCCCTCACCTCTGCTGCTGCAGCACCTCCTCCAGGAGGCTTCTCCCCTCTCTGCTGCTCCCGCTGCTGCTGTACATGCAGGTGTTGGGCTGTGTGTGCTGGAAAGGGCTCATGGCACTCCTTGCTGCCCGAGASGAGGAGGAGGACTGACACACCTGCCGAGCAAAGCCTTTGATCTTATTCAAGCCGAGAAAGCCCTTGGCTCGAGCRTTCTTCCGCAGCTGCTGCCTAAAAGCTTTCAAGCCTGTGGGACACGAGGAAAAGAAATGCACTTTAATCCTCCTCAGMGTTTGCCTTCAGTACAGATCAGCCTTTCTGGGCACTGCCTCCCTGGGCCTGAGAACTGGGCTAAAGGAGACTCCACATTCACCCTCTGCCTGGTGGTCAGAGTAGGATTTAGGGAACAAAACAGGGACTGGGACAGCTTGTCCTTGTGCAGATGGACACGCACAGCAAAGGAAAAACCTGAGAGAAATCATGACGTTGTGCACTCCATATTTTAGGAGGAAGGTGGAGCCTGCCATCCCACTCACGGCAGCAGAAATATCTCCATGGGGAGGCTGAATCAGTGTCTGAGA
Organism: Malurus melanocephalus; assembly: GCF_030028575.1. Lineage (NCBI taxonomy): Eukaryota > Metazoa > Chordata > Aves > Passeriformes > Maluridae > Malurus > Malurus melanocephalus. The sequence continues at coordinate 242,539 of NW_026623611.1, forward strand.
ACCTTTCCTCCAGGCATCTCCCTCAGGGCATCCCACCCTCCTTCAGGAACCACGAACACAAGAGCAGAACACCCAGGTGTCCGGCCTCAGCCTCACACTAACAGAGGCACCAGCTCTCCCTGCCCCCTACCCTATCCCAGTGGCTGTTGGGAAGGTGCAATTCCCCCCCAACAAAACCAGGAAGACATTACCTTGGGTTAATGAGGTATCAGATGCTCGCCTTCCTTCTTGGAAGCTGACAGGCAGGAGAGAAGCACCTCCCATGCAGCCCTGGGCTTGTAACACGGGAGCGTCAGACTGGGAAGCGAGGAAAGGCGACGTCATCCTCGCTGTGGCCGGGCTCCCCGTCATTACCTGACCTGCCAAACAGCTGCTCAGGGCCACTGAGCTGTCATTTGAAGATGAAGTAAGGCAGCTGTCTGAGCTAGTTCCCTCTGTGGGGCTGGCAGAGGAGGAAATGACTATACCTATGGAAGGGARGGAAGGAGAGAGAGAACATTCCCGAGATGAGTACAGGAAGGARCAGCCATGACATCAGAGCCTTCAGCCCACCTACACTGGCACTAACAAACAGCCTCAAGCTGCAGAGGTGTCCAGCAACTCGTGCTGGCCCAAGGCTTGAGTCCAGCAAGGGGTCACCAAAAAATAACCCCAGCTGGGCTCCTGTCCAGTTGGCAGGGCTCTGTCAGCAACACCAGCATCACCAGGCTGTGCTGATCAGGCACGCRGCGTTTCTTCAGCACAACCAGGATTATTGTTTTGTGAACAGYTGTGCTTACAGAGTCTGAGTATGTACCAAACATGATTAGTGAGCAGTTTTTTGTTAAATTCACRCGCTCTCTCCTCCCCCAGGACAACAGCAGAGGAAAGCAGACAAGGTTTGTGTCCTGCTTGTGAGAACAGTCCCCTCTGAAGAGATCTACACAAAATACAACAGCACTTCTCCTCCCTAAGGGCCCTGCTTATCTGCAGGAAAACAGAACTGAGGAGGACAGAATTCACACCTCTTTTCCAGCCTTTCCTACCTCAGCTAAGGTAAAATCWGCACATTCTCCCTCTGGGATTCCTTCTGTGCTCTTTTGCTCTGTCTACGGACCCCCTTCATCTCTCCAGACTTACTTACATGGAGGGACGTGCTGATAGAAGTGGGTGGTCACTTCGGCCAGCGTGTGCCTCCTGCTGGTGGTGCTAGGGATGCAGATGGGGTGGTCGTAGGCCTTAATTTCATCTTCCAGCTCCTTCTCTTGCCTCACTTCCTCACTRATGGTGGTGTCCAGCAGGCTGTTGGGAGAGATGGAGCGGTTCCGGAAGAGCCCGTTGAAGTTGGTGTCCACAGGGAAGAACACAGGCTGGAAAACATGGAGATCACAGACTTTAGGGTCTTTTGCTGRTTTCTGCACTGCCTTTTAATACTCTCCATACTTCTGTGGCATGTCTTCAGTAGGAATATTGTTTGAGAGACTACGGTGACAGCATGCCCAAGTGCCCAACAAAAGACTCAAGGGAGGGAACAGCCACAAGCCCCATAGTTTTGGATTGGCAGAACAATAAAAAAAAGTTCAGCTGTCTTTAGCTGAGAAGACCAACCTGTAATGGATTGCTTATGTCACAGTCCATTTCTGCCTGCAAGGATGGCTGAATCAGGCTCTGAGGTTGCTGGTAAAGCAGAGATGATCGCAGGTTTTCACTAGTGAGACTGTCCTGAGGCACCTGGAGAGACAGTGATGCACAAAACCATCACACACACTGCAGCTCCACRTGGCTTTTCACATACTGGAGACTCAAATAATTTCAGAGCCACCTTCCCTGCAAGCTTTCTCCTCATGCTTTCTATGAAAATGAACAAAGCTAATCCATCAATGCCAAGACAAACACAGAACTCCTCCTCGTSAGTTAGGCAATTTAACTGGAAGTGCAATTTGCAAAGGCACCCAGACCACACTTTAAAGGGGGCGGGGGCGAGGAAAATAAAAAGAATGTCAGAAAAACACATTAAGTGACTCATKGAGTACTTCATGGAGGAAGCTACAGGATATGCAGCAAAGCAGCACAACCAAGCCATGCCTAAGAGGGCAGGTTTCCATGAGCAGTCTGATCTTGTGGCTCATTATTGCCCTGCACTAGAGGCAGACTATTCTTTGGACCATGACCCGCGGTCACTTCCTAGGAAACAGGGCATGAATATTCACTCATCCTCCTGCTGAAGAACAGCAGGCTGTGTCCTGTCAGAGGGCACGAGTGGTTTTCAGAAGCCTGGCAGTTACACTGGAAAGGATCCAAAGGAGCTGGTGCTCCTCACCTCAGTGCTGGTGATCTCGGAGCTCCGTGGCCGYGGCTGCCGGCCGGCTGCTGGCCGACTGGACACCTGGCTGCTCCGGTACTCCTTGAGGCGCTCCAGGAGCAGGTAATAAATCGCAGCAAAATGGTTGTAGCTGCTGTTCTGCAGAGACTGCAAGACATGGAAAGGAYCTTTTGAGTTACAGGGAACTCGGGATTTAAGCAGCCAAAACTCATCACTAAGGCCTAAGAACGGCATGCTCAAAAAATTTAGCAAAATCCAGAAGGGCASTGTGGATTTTATGCTGTGACACCAGATCATGGCCAGTCACTGTTTGACACATGACTGCACCACTGGCACTCTGGTGGCCACTGAAAATGTCTCTAAAGGGCAAGAACTCACCTCCACAGTCCTCTGCCTGTCAATGCCAAGGGTCTGCATTATCCCAAGGACCTGCTCGTTGTAGTCACCCAGGTTGGAGTTGTAGTTTTGCATGGAGAAGGACAAGGACTGCTGCTGCTGAAGGGAGGGGTCAGCCTGCATCCACTTGTGCTGCTTTATCTGGGAGATGGTTATCCGCTTGGTTGGGTCCACAACCAGCATCCGTCGGATTAGCGTTTCACAGTCTGGGTGACAAAGGCAAACTCGTGAGCAAGGGGTAAAAATAACAGCCCAGCCCCAGGTCACTGCTCAGAACACTCCCCAGCAACAGTGCAAGATGCCTGTGAAAACTGGAATTAAAGGTTTGGGAGCAGCTGATGCCTGATCTGACTATCAGATATTCCAGACAGCACAAGAGATGTCCACATATGTATCACAAAAGCAACATCTCACTGCAGGAAATGAAGCTGTATGGATATCAGGTGGCCTTGCACCTTGTCCAAGAGCTAGTTTTGAGGGGATGCACGTTTAATGRCATGACAGCTACATAAAATAGGTCAGAAGATAGAACAGAACCCCATCACACACAACTTCCTGGTCCATATATACTGCTTATTTACTTATAACCAGGAAATAAAGCTATTCATGGCTATAACTGATAAAGGTCAGAACTTCAGCAGATTATCTCCACGTGACTACAGAGGCACGTTCACTTGGTTTTGAATCCAAATCAGAGAGGTGATAACACWCTTCAGTTCCTTTGTCTCATCAGGCTGTTGGAGTCATCAGGAACGAGGTCTAAGTCCCACTACTCCTGCTCTCCTTGGCAGCTGGAATACACCCCTTCTGCATAGCTAAAATATCTCAGGAGAACAACACCCATCGCAGCATTGCAGGCTAGTCTCATTAAAATCCTGTTTTCTCTCTTTTCTGAGCAATTATTTCTCCAGCTAGGTTGTCAAGTATTTTTGTAAATCCATAGGGATACTCCAAGAAAGGAAACTACAGCTTTTCAGATGTACCATAAAGCAGATCCCAGAAAAGAAAATGTGTGATCTGCCCTACAGAAACCACCGTATACATAAAGTAATTGCCAGCAGCAAACAGGACAGCTATTCATTTTATAACACCTGTTCTGACATTTAGGAGCTGGAAAAAAAAATCACCTTCAGACATGAAGTATGGGATGCGGAACCGCCCCTCCAGCACTCTTTGCCTCAGAGTTGGTAAATTGGGCCCATCAAAAGGCAGAGAACCRCACACAAGGACATAGAGAACCACGCCAAGGCTCTGCCAAGAGAAAACGGCACAGCATGTGAGTGACTCCAGGAAAAACAATGATTGTGAAAGTCCACAGACCCTCACGAGGTGTGAAATGCAATTTCTGAGGAAGAGCAAGCTCACCCATATATCAAGGTGAGGTCCTTCATATTCTTTGCCTTCRAAAACTTCTGGAGCTGCGTAGGGTGGGCTTCCACACCACGTGGAGAGGGGCTCTCCTGACTTGTAGAAGTTTCCAAAGCCAAAGTCTGAAATAAAGATGAAAATCTGGGGTAAGACAACACTCAACTACATACAAATATTTCAGAAATAGCAGAAAATGGGAGAGAAAGGAACAGATGTGATACTTTGTTTTCTGCCCATTCATTTAAGCTGTTCCCTTCTGTTCACAAAATCTGTTCTGAGGAACAGCCCTAACTTCTGTTTCATTTTCAGTTACACAAATACAAATATATGTATAGGATCATGCTAGAGAGACCCAATATCACTACATGCCTGATGCTGTTTATAAAATAACCTCCCATTTCCTGTTACCTGCTAATTTGATGTTCATGTTAGCATCTAGCAGGAGGTTCTCTGTCTTGAGATCCCTGTGCACRATGTGGTGGCTGTGACAATATTCCACCGCTGACAGAATCTGCCAGAACTTCTTGCGCGCTTCGCTCTCGCTCAAGTGCCCGTTGGAGGTCAGGTGATCTGTGAGACAAAACCAGAGAGGATTCAGAAACACCCCGAGGAAATTTTTCACCATCCTGCAGGTGCTGCACTCGCTGTTTGGCAGCTGACAGCGCAAGCCCTGGGGTTTTAATCAGAATATATTTGTTACTCAGGAATGACAATCTAAGGAACTGTGAGCTCCATCAGCGAGGACTTACCAAACATTTCTCCATTCTTTGCAAACTCAGTGACAATGTACAGCATGTCCTTTGTCTCCATAACCTGTGAAGACACGAGAGGACGCRATTAAAAATAAAATGCAGAGCTCCATAGTTTCACTTATTTTTCYATGTGAATTCTCAAACATATCAGTTCAATTTTATATTTGCTGCAGCAGCTGGCAATAAAGGCATCTAATTTTGCACCACAGTGTTCTTTCCAAGCAAGCTGGTAATGAAAAAGATAACAAATCAAGGCTTATGTGCCTACATTATACAATGGCTTCCCAGGCCATTGTTCTTCTCACCATTACCATGCTACCTCATCTCCATAAGAGAGTAGATGAGTGTTTAGATAATTTCATACGCTCCCCTATTGTTAAAATAYGCATATATAGTTTTAAAATTAATTTTACATATTTTGAACATGCAAAGACACTTAAAATTTTATGTAAGCTTGTCTTTGTTTCAAGGCTTGTGGGGGCTCAGATCAKTAGAGAAAGCTGCAACCTGGACTAAACAAGAAGTGATATCAAATCCCCTGCTGCTGTTTGGAGTTGGCTGGGACATGGGGAGCCTCCTGGGCAAGTGATAACAGGCTCCTGTTTGTGCAACAGAAGCACTTGATGCACATCAACAGCTGTCAATACATTGCCTATCAATCTAGGATTAACTTGCTTTGGTATTTCACAATTTTTGCCTTCATGGGAAAAAAAACTAAAATCCAAACAATGAATGAGAAATGCTGAGCATTTCCAAGCTCATCTTCAGTTACCACAGCACACCTTTCAAATGCTGCATTTCAGGTTTCAGAGTAACAACATTTCCCTGGAAACATTTTCCTCCCAAGGAGCAGACACTTTGCTTTGGAAGCAGGAGGCCCACAACAGGTTAACAATCCAAAAAGCTTCAATTCTACTTCAAAGGCTGTAACTTCCAGGCTCCCAACATGTAACCTTTTTTCAAAGACTCTTGTCCTCCCCTCGCTACAAGTACACACAGACGCAAAGTGAAAATAAACAAACAAGGAGCAAAGGAAGAGAGGTTCCCAGTTTAAAAAACTGAAGGAAAGTGTTCYGGGAAAGTTGCCAGCTGGATGAAATTAAGACGCGGTGCTGAAACTAAAACAATGATGAAATAATACAAGAACACACACCCTACATCGGTATGTCATCTAATTCCATCCCTGCTTCTCAGCCTCCACCAAACAGGTAAAGCATCAGTTACAACAACAAAGAAAAGGAAACTTCACTGAAAAGAAATTATGGTCCCCTACCAACGTCATTTGCTGCATCAAGTGAAGTGGTTCAACGAGATGGAATTTAACCTGCTTTTCTAAATGCTCCGAAAGAGCMTTTTCACCCACATCATTCCACTGAAATGAACTCAACCGGACTGTTAGAATGTTTCTGTGTGTCCTATACTGCCCCATGGGCAACCCTGACGTCAGCTGTTAACACAGAATCATTTTTGTTATGATGGGTAACACTATAAATACAAACACTTCATGTGTGTCAAGGTCTTTTAAAATAATGCCTTGCCTAAGCACCTGCCTTACTGGCTCTTCAGCCATACACGTTAATTAAACTCTTTTTTTTTTCTTTAGGGTTTTTTTTTTTTTTTTAAAGCTAACAATCCCAGCAGTAGGATCAGAGCTGATAATCGTGTTTACTACTGCACATGGACTTTCAGACCTGCTGCTTCATCCATCTCCACCTTTCTCCCCTCTGCCCTTTTAGACAGGTCCAGAGAGACTGACACCTCYGCCCTGCTCACAGCAGGGGCTTCGGCTGGGTGACCTTTAAAGGTCCCTTCCAACCCAAACTGTTCCGTCACCTTCTTAAATCCACATGGCATTATTTAAGATGATTAAGAGGAACTTATACCAAAGGCTACTTAGATCTAACATTTAGTATTTGCAAAGCAGCCCTTGCTCACAAGACAGACGTGATCCCGCTTTCTGCACAACACACGAATTTGTTCCTACCAGAAACTGAACGCATCTAAATCAAAATTCATGTTGTGAAACTCAGTGAGGGGAAAGATATTTAAAATTCACTTTCAAAACTACACAAACTGGAACAGAACAACCAAACAGGTCATTTTTGGACATATTCTAAGACACCGACATTTACCACCTTTTCCTTTTTCACTAATCTAATTCTTAGATTAAATTTYCACTTAGACTTTCTACTTAGATTAATTTGATTTAATTGTTAGTGATTCTAAATCCCTTCCGCTTAAGGTAAACTCAACTTTAGTGCTTCATTCTCTACCACCCAAGGTGAGTTTAAGTCTTCCTCTTATCTAAAGCACGTAAGAAGTTCCAGTCCTCTAAACTGGGAGAGCAGAGAAGATAGGAAAGGCAAGTTAATCACAGAAGTTCAGATAACCTGTTCCTCAATCTGAAACAAACGTCAGCCTGGCTTTAATTGTAAATTTTAACAGTGCATTTTGTCAAAAAGCTGCCTAATGTACCGGAATGTTGTTCAAAGAATTGAGAATGACTTTTAAGACATGCAGTTTTATTTCAGATGTTTTTCAAAAAGTGTTTCAATATGCATTCTCTCTGCGAATATTAGATGCAAAAATCACGTGCAAGAGAAGAGCACAAGCGTATTTCATCTACGTGCTGCGCCTAAAGCTGAACTCTTACCTGATACAGCTTGATAATGTGGGGATGATTCAAAAGCTTCATTATCTGAACTTCTCTATAAATCTTCTCCAGATTGCTTGGGTCTAACCTTGTTTTGTCTATTATTTTTATTGCAACCTGCAAATTTAAATAATAACAAAACAACCCCAGGTATTACAAAACAGGTACTCTCACTGTTAAGATAGCTTAAAAAAAAAAAAAAAAGACACACCCCCGCACAAACACAGCGCTCACAAAATCCAAGTAAAGTAGCTTTTAAAGTAGCTTTTAAAGTACAGACTTAACAAAGCTGATTCTGTTTTTCTGAACCGCACAGAATTCGCGGTACAGAACGTTTTCGTTTTTCTTCTCTACGTCAAAGGATTACACGTAAGGTAGTGAACAGAACTGCAAAAATTAGCACTGAACAGGATTCCGTAAATCTTTTAATCCGTCCCATGCCAGTGAAAAACAGATTCCTGTAACAGACTATCCCCTGCTGTAGTGACTGAGACGATTTTCACATGCACTAAAAATACCGCTGCAAGCCCATGAAAAAATTATTTCTGCAAATAACACCCCAAGTTCTTTGTTCTTGGAGAACACTAAATGAAAAAAGAAAAAACAAACAAAAAACAAAGTAAAACGTCTAAAGTCTTCCAGAAATCCTTAATTTGCAGGGTGCTTTTAGCAAACTAAGCGTAACTCAACGAAGCTACAGCAGCACTCTAAATTGCGGGAGTTTGGGTGGGTTTTTTGCATGTATTCCTGCTCGGGTTGAATTTTACACAGCGGGAAAACTTGCAGCTCCYGCGGAGCGCGGCATCACCGCGGGCGCGCCAAGGCAGCAGCGCCCGCCGCGCTCCGTCCCCGCGCCCCGCCGGCCGCTCCGCACCCACCTGCGTCTTGGTCACCCTGTGCCGGGCCAGCTTCACCACGGCGAAGTTGCCTTTCCCCAGGGTCCTCTCGATGTCGTAGAAGCCGACTCGCAGGGGCCGCTGCTGGCCGTGCGCGGCCGCGGGCGCCGAGGCGAACTCCGACATGATCACCATGGCTCAGGCGGGGCGCGGGCAGCGCTGGCCGCGCTCAGGACGGGAACATCCGCGCAGCACCTGCACGGACACGGCCCCGCAGCGGCGCCCCTCAGCCGCGCTCCGCCGGCCCTGCCGTGCCCGCGCCGTCCGGCCCCGCTCCCCCCGCGGCCGCAGAGCCCGGCGGAGCGGCCGTCGAGCCGCCTGGTAGCTGGCGGGCGGAGCGCCGAGTGCGCGCAGGGCCGTGCGGGCGGCTGCGAGCGTGTGCGGCGGGGCGAGCGCGCACCGGGGGGCAGGCGGCACCACGCGGGATGTCCCGGCCCCCCGCCCTGCCCGCCCCTCGCCTCCATGCGGCACCGCCCGCCCTCCCCGCCCGCCTCTTCCCCCCGCCCACCGCCGAAAGCCGAGACGGGCCCATTGACGTCACTTTGACGCCAGCGAGACGCGCGGCCGGGCGCGGGGCTGAAGGGGAGCGGAGACACCGGGACGTTGCCAGGGAACGCGCGGCGCTGACGCGGGCGCTGATGGAGCCGTCGCCCGGGAGACCCGGGGGGGCGGTGACGTCAGGGCGGAGGGGGACAGGGATGGAGGGGGGTCGGGGGGTCTCCTGCCCACCCCCGGCCCGCCCTCCCGGCGGGGTCGCTCCCCGGCGCGGCCGCGGCTCCCGACGGGGCGTCCCCGAGGCGGCGCGGGGATGTCGCGATTGCGGCACCGCCCCGGAGAGCGCACCTGGCGCTGGTGACCCCCCGGTGACCGCCGCTCCTGCCGGCGGGGGTGCCGAGCCCCGGTGTCCCCGGCCGCCGAGGCACCTCGAGCGCGGGGCGATGGGGAAGTCCCGCTGGCGGTAGGAAGAGCGCGGCTGCGATCCTACGGGATTGTTCCCCCATCCCAAGGCACAGGGGTCTGTGGATGCCCGCCTCTTGCTCTAGTGCCTGCAGCGGGACACGGACCCGCCTTCCCCTGCGCAAGGCTGGTTTCTCTGTCCCCGCTTTCCAGGGGATGGAGGGGAGGCTGCAGAGCATCCCTTCAATGGCTGGGGATGCCCCGATCTGGGGACAGCAGCACTCTGGGTCCACCAGCTGGGCAACCAGCAGCAGCAGAAGTAATAATAAAGAGCATCTCTTTATATRCAYATATRTATATTTATATAAGTATACATTCATGGAATCATAGAATGCTTTCAGTTGGAAGCGACCATAAAGATCATCCGGTCCCAACCCCCYGCCATGGGCAGGGATATTTTCCTCTAGACCAGGTTGCTCAGAGCCTCATCCAGCATCCCCTTGAGCACTTCAGGGAAGGGGCAGCCACAGCTTCTTGGGGCAACATATACCAGTGCCTCACTAMACTCACAGTAAGGAATTTCTTCCTAATGCCTAACCTAGCCCAACTCTCTTCGAGTTTGAAGCCATTCCCCCTTGCCCTGTCACTCCAGGCCCTTCTAAATAGTCTCTCTCCATCTTTCTTGTCAGCTCCTTTCAGGTACTGAAAGGCTGCAATTAGGTCACCCTGAAGCTTCTATTTTGCAGGCTGAACATTCCAAATTCTCTMAGTGTTTCCTCGTAGGAGAGGTGCTCCATCCCTCCGATCGTCTTGGTGGCCTCCTCTGGACTCACTCCAATAGGTATCCCTATTTATGCAGCCCCGTGATGCCTTTGCAGCTTACTCCTGCACTCAGAATACACCTGCAGTCTCTGGTCAGTCTGGAAGGGAGGCTTGGGAAGTTTCCTTTTGGCACAGCAAGACTTAAGGAGGCTATTCAGGATTGAACCTCAGCCAAGAGACTCCTCTCAAGGTCAAATGTGAAACAGCAGATGCACTGAGTTCGCACAGGGAGGTCTTCAGCCTCCGCACAGTAGGAGACCAAAATGTTTGTTCATTTGGAGTCAAATTCCAATTAGTCTCAAAAATAAGTCGTGAATGATGCCTGCCACGTCTGTTTCTCMACTTTATCTTCTCTATTGCAGTCAGTCTGACCTCTTTTCAGACAGGTAGTGCTTCAGTCAGCAGATGGGTTTCTGAGTGGGAAACTCTCCCTCAGTCTGAGCCCCTCTGACTGTCACAGCCCATGGCACACTGGAACATGACCCTCCYCTTCCCTCTGGGGGCACTGTGTAAATTGGATTTGCCAGACTGCTGGAAATAAGGTGGAAAAGTTACAGCTCTGCTTCACGCTGAAAATTTCAAAGCACTCGGTAAAATTCTCTTCAAAGAGCAGATGGAGAGAGGATCTCATCAATCCATACAAATATTTCCCAGGCAGGTGCCAAGAGGATGGCGCCAGATTCTGTCCAGGGTGCTCAGCATCAGGATGAGGAGTGACGGCCATAAAATAAAACACAAATATTCCACTTCAGCATGGAAAGGATTGATTTGCATTGAGGGTGGCAGAGCTCTGGAGCAGTGAGGCTGTGGAATCTCCCTCTCTGGAGACATTCCAGACCCACCTGGACACGTTCCTGTGTCACTGCTCTGGGTGACCCTGCCTTGGCAGGAGGTTGGGCTGGGTGATCTCCAGAGGTCACYCCAACCCTGGTTATTCTGTGATTCTGAGATTTTCACCTGCTGTTGATGTTCTCCTTGAGGTCCTGAAGGACTCCTAAAGGGCTCAACAGGGACCTGCGAGGGGAGGAAAGCAAGCTTTTTGTCCATTTTTGTAAATCTAAAGGTGGGATGAGGAAGATGTATAAAGCTCTGTGTAAATCAAATTACATGATCCATGAGCTGTATCTTCAGTCTGCTTGAGAGACACTCAAGATGTAGCAAAGTTTTAGTATTTACACTGCAGGCTCTTTCTCTTAGAAACACAGAGAAATAGCGCCTGAAATGAACTCCCAAACTTTGTTAAAACACAAAGATCGTGCTGTCCCAACGCTTGCTTTCTGTGAGCAGGCAGGCTGGCATTCTTCAGGGCTTGAATGGAGCTGGGAGAGGGCAGAGCTGGTGCTCAGGAGCTGAAATACAGGAGCTGCTCACACGGTGTGACCCCAGTCACGGGACTGCTGTGGCCTGTGCTGTGGAGAGGGGAATAGCACAGAGTCAGCCAGGGCTATTGTAGCATTCAATTAGTGCTTACACAGTGCCTTGATTAACTCACATGAAAAGCTGACTTATTATTATTGTTATTATTGTTATTATTAAGCTAACAGTATATTCTCTGTGGAGCTCACCAAGAGGAGGTGACGCACAAACAGCACACACGGTAGCAGCTGCATGTGAACAGTGCCCCAGGAGTTATAAAGAAAAAAATTACCTTAATAATGGTTCCTCTGCTGTGGTGGGATTTTCCTCCCTTTAATTATACTTGCTGTTTTCATTTGAAATTGATTAAGTGCTTTAGGATGGCAAACAGAGGAGGTCTTTTTAGAGAGAAAACTCAAAAACATGCAGCCCCAGCTAGGAGTGGAACATTTTTATTCCTTTTTGAAGGGCTCAGAATTTCCTTCTTCCAAAATGAGAAGAGGACTGGATCTGGCACTCTCCACAATATCCCAACATTTTCCCATCCTATGGAGAGGTGCACACTGTGCCATGGGACTTCCTGGAGGGTGTAAGAGCTCACCARAGGAGGATCCACCACTCTGATTTAATTACCTGCCTTGGATGGAAGAGGCAAGGACTGCAAGTGCTGCTCTCTGTGGAAGGTATTGATAGTGACCTCTGTTCCAGAGCATCTGCAGTGAAGGAGGGAGCACCTAATTTCTAGAGTTATAACGCTGTTGTTTCACATGCTGGGAATTAAAGAACTCCTACATTCTATCATTCTCGGCAACCTTTTGGTATTTCCCTTTCATTTTCGTTCAAACAGCAACTTCCAGCAGCGCCGCTCAGAAGTAACCATTGCGCAATTTTGGTTCATAATTACATCGTTTTTCTGCCACTTTCGCTCTGGATGCTGTGAAGGCATCACAGACCTCTTACGCAACCGGGTTTTATCAGCTCGGAGAGGTGCTGCTGTTGGGAAGGTTGAGGCTTTCGCAGTTTCTGCTTTAACACTTTTGCTGCCCTCTGGTGTTTTAGATTTCCTGAGCGAGGAGTCACCTTGGCTGATTCCATGATATCCGTGATCAGGAGAGGTGTAATTACAGAGCTGSCTTGTACCTAACCAGGGAAGAAAAGGGAGGAAGGAGAGTGGAGAGGCACTTTTAAAAGAATCCACGAAGATATTCCTTTGATTTCTCTAGGAAGAGGGAGAAACTGGGAGGACACAACTGCTAAGTTTTTCCATTGCAGCAGCTCGGTGCTCCCTCCCTGAGGGCAGCCTGATCTGTGCATGGGAATGCACATGGAGACTGATGCCTTCCAGAACTCATCTTGCAGATATTTCCAGCAATTCAGCCTTCAGTCATCTCACTCAGCGTTTTCTATCCGTTTCAAAACAAACAATAATAGCAACTTTCTTCACTTGGCAAAAAGAAAACAAACTGAGAAGTGGAGACATTCCTTTCTACCCATTTCACCCTCCACAGCTGAAGTTAAATCAGCCTGGCTTTCTGTGGCAGGTTTGCTGGGGCACTACTTGCACTATAACTGTAGTTATTTGGTTTTCTTTATTTTATTTTCTTTCTTTTTTTTTGGGGGGGGGGGGGGGGTTTGGTGTTTTTTGTTTGTTTGTTAGGTTTTTTGTTTGCTTGGGGGTTACCCCCCACTCCCCCCCCTCCCCCCAGAAAATACCAGTGTGATTATTTTGACAGTCGGATTTGACTGTTTTACACAATTTAATTAAGTAAAACCTTGCTGAAGTCAACAGACTTGTTTTTGGTCACACCAAGTTAGACTCTGGCCCAAAAAGAAGTGAAATGGAAGGTGTGGCATTACAAAAAGTAAAGTGACATTTGAAGTAAAGAAGATGAGATAACCAACTAAAATAATTGTAGGCTTATTTGAAAGACAAAAGCATTATCTTGAAAAAAAGGGTGCATGACTGTTTCTAATATGACTTCAAAGCATCTTTGAATTTGAAAAACTCCAGGCTGCCACTGCAATTTTGGCAAAAATACTTTAAAGCTAGCATGTCCTTCCTGAGGCACCACAATGGCATCCACAAATCTATTTCAGACCACTGGAATGTCTTTGGTCATAACATTGCATCACGGTTACATAATTACGATCACAACAATGATCTTTTGTCATTAAGGTTTATGACATCTCATAATTAACGAGGCAATGACATTTCACTGACATAATGCATTGAGCTTGCCTTGCAGAATAAAGGAGCACAGACCTCCTCTTCATTATTTCTCCTTATCAAGGGCTCTGAAATAGCTTTTGAAGGGTCACCASCAGGTATGTTTGGGTTCTTCTCCCTCCTGAACTAATGTGGTGCAAAATCTGCTGTTAATACCGAGGCCMTGAGTGCCTTTGCTTGTGCAAAGGGAAGTACAAACACAGAACAAACAAGGTGGTCTGTGCCCTTGAGAGCGTCTCTGTTTCATTGTGATCGTTTCCTTTCTGTGTTTGTCACTCTTACAGTGCTCCACMGTGCCAGGACATGTGAGCCTGACTGACAACTGGCAAAAATACACTAAATGGTTATGTAGAAAAAGAGAAGTGGGACAGGTTGTTTCCACTGCCCRGGATAAATGAATTGTAGAGGCTAAACAGCCAACATGGAACAATGGCATTTTGAATTCAGGCTTTTTCCAGTTGTTTAAGATTAGTGACCAGAGGTGGTGATGGTAGCAAAAGTGARCACATYTGTAATCTAAYCWTGCCCACTGAAATTTAGATGAAACTCACTTTATTTACATCTCTTAAARCATCCATCTTCAAGGTGTCCTGTGAGGTAAAACACATCTTCTACCAAAATATGTGAGGAGGACCAAAAGCCCCTGGATCTGAGCACGTTAAGCTGTTGTTGGCATCAGGATCAGCCAGGCAGGGACTTTCCTGGGACAGAACCACCTGGAGCTCAGATAGCTGGAGACCAACACTTGGAAATGGCACTTCCTCACCAAGACTATACAACCTTCATAGACAAAAAGCATAAAAGACAAGGAAAAGATGCTGTTTCCCCTCTTTCACCTGCTTTACTGGTGGGAGGACAGAAAGACTGCAGGATGAAGTGTCTTTCCTGTGGTGGTGATGGGGCAAGTCTGTGGCAGAGCTGTGAAATACTTTTGTGTGTCCTGAGCTCAGGCAAAGTGCTCTAACTGCAGGGYCATCCTTCACCCTGAAATTAAGTGATTAACATTGATCTTACAGATGGTATAAATACAATTACGTACATACTGGGTTTAATGCAGTTTATACAAGAGGYAGCTCTTATATGTGATTTTTCTACCTGTCTGGACTTTCTGTAAGATCAGTACTCGTAGTTTAATGTTATCCTCCCACTCCCAGCTGAAAAYGTGGACAGAGAGCAGGTCAAACACCATCAGCTGCTTTCTGCAGCTCCCAAGCTTTTATTGAAAGTGTGTGTTACTCCTCACTGCTGCCTGAAACAKCCTACACACTGTCGTAGCTCATGTGTTGCTTTGTTGTTTGGGATTTTTTTAGGCCAYAACTTATCAGGGAAGTTTAGCAGTGTAAGAGCAGTCAGAAGCTGACAGCTTCCAAAGCAAAAAATAAATGCTAAGGAGACTTCAGATATGAAAGCAGAGGTGGGAGGGAGGTATGTCCACGATCCATTTGACAGGGGATTTCATTCCTGTGAAATTATCTTTCCTCTTCTCCTTGTCTGGGATCTTTTCTCTTWGGGATCTGTACAAAAGAGTTGGGGAAATTCTGCCAATCAGATGGGAGCAGTGGGAAACCAGCCCTCATTGAACAAGTTTGGGAACTTTCCCGTGGGCAGACCAGGAGACTGAAGGCTGCCATGAGGTGTTTCCGCCTGGCAAAGACCTGCCAGTTATCCTTCAGCCAGTGCAAGGGCTGGATGTCTGCCCCCATGCCRGGCTGGAGGGACAATCTGTGGGGGCAGGAAGGGAATTCAGCCTCGTTCCTTTTGGCCTGACTGTCCCAAGTGTCCTATTGTGTTTTACAGGAGTGCCATAGGATGCGGGGGTGCCCCAGCAGTGCAGCTGTGGGCGGTGTGGACGCGTGCCCAGCAGGAAACATCCTGAGACAATGGAATTCACTGCACACGTATGTTCTTTGTCGGTGGCTGTGCTGAGAACGGTGACCCGAGTGAGGTGGTTTTGATGTCCCCTTGCTCCAGCCTCTGCTCCCCTCCCCTCACTCGTGAGTGATTCATGCAGAAATCATCCAAGTCCTTCCCCAGGGACAAAATTAATGAGGGCCCCCTCACCTTTCTCTATATTCACGCACTGGAGTCTGAGATCCACCGTGCTCACTGCAGTTTGAAATGGAAAGGCCATYGCTTCCCCAGAGTCCCAGGTAATTGCTTCATCTGCTTGTGCCTGCCTGTCCCTCTGCCAGGCACTGGTATGTGCAYGGGCTCCTTTGAGGAGGATTTTAATGGCATTTGTCTCCTGCTCCAAAAAATCAGGAGTTTCTCCCCTCCCCCTTCCCCTTCTCTAYTTTGCTCGCTCTGAAAGAAAACAGAAACAAAATAAAAAGTTGCGTTTACAGCACAGTGCTGGTGGTACAGTTATTCCCCAGGGAAAACCTGATATATCCACCTATTGTCTGAGCCACCGCTAAGAGCCCTCGGTCAGCGGGYGAGTTACGAAAACAGGTATCCTTCCTCAGAGATTGAGCGAGATTTGCGTCGGATATTTCCTGCCACGCAGAACGGATTGTTTGTGGGGGACAAGTGAGAAGCGCGGCTTTCCAGCGGGGGCAAAGACTGGTGCAACACACCTTGATTGTCCTCCTCTGGAACAGCGCATTCCGTTCATTTTCCATCCATCCATCCATCCATCCATCCATCCATCCATCCATCCATCCATCCATCCATCCATCCATCCATCCATCCATCCATCCATCCATCCCTGCATTTCCCATAACTGCAGTTCTGTCAGATGTGCTGTAATCCGTCCCCTCCTACGTCAGCCGTGCTGTTGTCACCCCCTGGATGTCAGGAAAGCTGTAATCCCGCTCTTGCGTTACTCATGAGCTGCATCTCCAGCATTTCCAGCCGCGTTCGCCCCGAGTCAGGCAGGCAGGGACACGGAACAAAACGCTCTTTCTGGACTGTAACGAGTCCTCTGGCGTGCTGGGTGGTGCAGGGGGGTTGTTTGGAGCTAAATGTGTTTTACACACCGGGAAGTTGGCGTTCTGCAGTCACAGAAACCAGAAAAAGTTCTCACTGGTGCCGGGCATGAGGAGCTCGTTGGAATTTTTGCGTGGCGTTGAATCGTGCGTGACGCATTGTTCCACGCCGGTTCTGCACGTGGGCTGTGATGGAGGGGAAGACAATAAATAACATTCCAGAGCACAAAGGGTTAGTAAAATTCCTGCTTTGTGCGTCCCAACTGATGAAATGATTGTGAGGAAGCAGGAGTGGGGGAGGTGGGTGGGCTCACAGTTTGTGAGTGGGACTCCGAGACAATCTATTTTTGAACGTGCACGCGTGCATTAGGCTTCAGTCCCGGGGCTGAGCGAGAACCTATGAACAATAACACATGGGAAGTTTCTTCTGTGCAATTCTTGGCACCAGCCAACCCCGAGTTTCCAGGGAAGAAAAGCACAGGGCATATGGCATCTAAATATATGCAGCCATGGATGACAAAAAACATGGAAGAACTTTTTGGATGGGGCTGTTYGTTGACATCCTGAAAATATCTTTCACAAGACGGGTACTGACAAGACAACTCAAAACCAGATGGTTCTCCAGTGAAGGTTTCACAAGAGCTTTAAGTTTGGGGTGAAGTAAGCAGTTTGTGCTACTGGAGCAGATTGATTGTGACTCCTCAAGTAGGAAACCAGATGTTCATGCTTCAGCTGGAGCTGCTCCTCTCGTTACGCAGCTGATACAACCAGRGAGCACAGGGCTTTGTCCTCACACTCAGCAGGACATGCTGTCTTCAAGAAGTYTTCCTGTTGCATGCTCACTCTTGATGGTTTTTTGAGTCAGCTCAAACTGTTTCCTTTCCATTGATACCTGTCACCTCTCACAAGATCAGTGACATGAATTCTCTTTCCCTGCTCGATTTGTGCTTTTCAGCTGGGCAGATGGTTCCCCACTCTTGTTGGACGTACTGGGAGAAAACCCCTACAATTAAATTTGCCACTGCTCATCTTGGTGGATAGGATAGAAAGGTGTCTTGGTCTAAAGAGATGCCTTTTTACGAGGGAGTTCTAATATGAGTGYAGCAAGATCATATTCTGTGGGCATTTGTTTTAAAGGATAACACTTCTAGATGTGTAAGAGGTAGAGTCAGATTAGGAAGAGACCTGGTTATGCAAGCAAGGGTGAGAAAGTCAGAAACTGAACTCATCTGAAAATTTTGGTTAGACACTTCCATKGGAGCTGAGATCTGTGACGTGAATTCCTCCAGTCAGCTTGTTCCTACTTTGGTAAGTCATGTCACTCATGTCAGCAGGGCTTTTTGGGCTGAAAGCCTGTAAATTCTGCAATTTGCAATGGAAGGAGGAAGAGTGTGAAGAAGGAGRAAAAAAAGGGTGTAGATTTACAGTGGGTTCCAGTGCAAAACCTCCTCTGGTGGGTCTGTGTGAGGACATACCACCCTGTAGCTGCAGATGGCACATCCCCTCAGAGGAGCAATCTGGGATTGAGGGAACTGGTGGGAATAAGGTGCACAGCCTGCAAGGCATCCAGGTACATATTTTTGCTTCATTGCTTGCCAATAAAAACTTTTGTTATGGCCAAACCTTCCCATAGGYTCAGTTGTTAATAAGACATACTAGRTAAGAAAGTCAATACATTTTCGTGTTCCTTCCTTTCACAGCATGAAATTATTCCTGTTGTTTTTAATATCAAACTTAGTCTAACCTGGGATTTGAGGCTTTAACCTGCTAGCAACATCGAWAAATGTTTCCCTGAGACAGAAAGTAAGTTTGTCACCTTTGAAATCAAAGGGATAAGCCATAAAGGACAAAGAAGGGATGTGCCTTCTTTGTTAGGTCCAGAAGATACTTTTGGGAGAAGTGGAATGCTTTTGGGGAAGTGGAATAAGCTGCCTTACAGAACATTCATTGAATTGGGTAAACACCAGGTTGCAGTGTAGCTGGGACAAAGTACAGGATGGAGCAACACTCATCACCACAAGCAGGATGGGGCTGTGGTGAGAACATCTGTTACTGCATCTTCCAAAGACAGAAAAGTATTCAGAAACTCCTTTCTTTTTCTTTCTTTTTTCCCTTTTTTTTTTTTTTCTTCTCCTGTTTTTTATGAACAGGAGGTTTGTTGAATGACACAGAAGCCCCATGAGCATTCAGAGAGAATGTGCTCATGCAGCAACCTTTATGGAATGGAAACAATGGTTTGGGAATCAGGGGTTAGAGAAAAACGCCAAGGCCAAAGCCGATGGGAAACGAAAAGCWAAGGCATGATCAGAGTGCAGTTCACTGGGTGATCCAGTGCCAGCCACTGACTCCATTCACTGAGGAATTTCCAGTGATAACAAACCCTCTGCATCCATCTTTGTTAGCAGAGAGAAGGACAATTTCTCCCTGACACGTTGCCACGTTAAAAGCAAGCTGCTTGCCTGGCWCTAGAAGAGAGCAGAGTGGAGTTTATGTGCACCACTGCATTGTCATGTCCTGACACAGAGAGAGCCAAATTCCTGCACTGCCCCAGCAAATATCGCTGGGAAGGGCAGGGAAACTTTGCAGAAGCATCACTGGCACAGCCTGCTTGTCTTTATGGTCTCATCAGTGAATTGTTTTGCATAAAATCCATTAGTGAACACAATAAAAACACAGCGAGCCATAAACCAGTCGTCCTAATAAACCAAGACAAAAAAGGCTGGGTCATGTCCTGAAGGAATGGCAGCAACTTTTTGCCRCTGGAGTAGCATGAGAGAGATGGATCTGGTGCTGGACACACAGGGCTGATCT
The DNA here is from genome assembly GCF_030028575.1 of Malurus melanocephalus. Classification (NCBI taxonomy): domain Eukaryota; kingdom Metazoa; phylum Chordata; class Aves; order Passeriformes; family Maluridae; genus Malurus; species Malurus melanocephalus. Next base: position 261,946 of record NW_026623611.1, read on the forward strand.
CTGGCCGTGAGTTTAACCCTGGACACGGCCCCAGGGCAGTCCTGGGGCAGTCCTGCACTGGTCAGTCCCTGGATGTGTCCCACCAGCGCTTGCAATTCTGCTTAAGGCATTTCACACTCCTATGTGGCTTCAACAGGGCATTTCTGCCCTCAACATGGATGCTTTCTTGGAGTGGCAGACTACCCCCCCAAAAAAAGATAGAAAAAAGGAGGGGAAAAAATATTTAAAAGCAGGAGAATCATCAGTGACCCCTGCTGGACACAGGCACAGGTATTCCTCAAGTGCCACTGGAATTTGTGCCTGGCTGAAACTCTTGGGAGGGGAATAGCAACAATTTAAAAAAAAAAGAAGTGGAAGAAAGTTAAAATTGTACCATTTATCCTGGTTTTGTGTGTTTCGGAGCTTTATGGAGTCTTGCATCTTCCCCTCCACCTCAATTGTTACTTGCCCATTGTTGCAAGATTTTCCCCTTCATCACTTTTTCTTTCTATCTGCCTTTGTTTACCCCTGTGCAGGAGCATCTCCGTGCCCATCTCCTGCAGGATCCTAAGCTTTCTTTCACAATTTTTAAAGCCAGCTCTGAATGTCCAGGCAAAGGCAAGCCAACTGGCCATTCCTCCCTTCTTCCATCCTTCCTGGCCCTGGGGGCAGTCTAAGGGGATGTGTTCCTCCCAGGGTTCCCAAATGTCTCCTCCAAGGTCCCCAAATGTCTCCTCCAAGGTCCCCAAATGGCTCCTCCAAGGTCCCCAAATGTCTCATCGTTGTCTTCAGTGCCTCCCTGGCCGGTGCAGTCGATTATCCCTGAAAGCCCTCGCAGCTGCCGAGTCTTTCATTCGCTCCGGAGCCAGGACGGTTGGTGTGCTCCAGGTCCAAAATWGTTTAAGACAACTGCATCCTGCCTACCTAAAAGTGCCCAGCAGGTTCTCGTGGACGGCCCCCAGCAGCTGCTCAGGGTTTCCATGTGCTGGGTAACAGCTGGATCTCCCAAGAGGAGAAGGGACTCCTGCAATGTGGGCAGTTGTCGCAACKGCCTGGGAAAGGAACAACGCCCTCTCTGTCCTGGCTCGACTGAGAATTCCCTCAGCCAGTGCACACTGTGCCAAAACCATAATGACCTCATCTTCCTTGTTCKTCTGGAATCACCCAGAGCTGGTTTTTATAGGTGATAACAGCACTGCAGCTGCTCCTGACGTCTCCATTCCTTGAATCCAGAGATATCCCCTGCCTGCTCTGTGATTGTGTGCTGACTGCCTGGCACGCAGGCAGTGTGTTCTGCCTGATTTGAGGCACATGGGCTCCTGGCTGCAGCATCATCTGATGCTCAGAGGTAATGGAAGAAGGTGGACATCGCCACCAGAGGACAGATTGTGGTGGTGTGATGTCCAGTTTCCAAAAGGGCAGCGCCTCTCTGCGTCAGCAGCCCCACGTGCTCAGCAGAGCGGTGTATCCTCGTTATTCACCCTGCTGAAAAGGTGAAGTGTCTGCAGGATCTGGCAGAGTGTGTGCACAGGATTTGGATGAGTTCTGGTAGCTCCCTTGGGACCCTCAGAGTGGAAATGGTGAGCCTGGAGAGGGCTGACTGCCCACCCCCTGCGCTGGATGCTCTGCTCAGTGACCAGAATCAGGTTTTGGCTTCAATTAATCCGTGCACAAAAAGAAAACGCAGATAAAGAAACAAACAAAAGACTTTGCATCATGGACAGTTTTTATTTCTCTAACTGCTGTGATCCAGCATTCTCCTCCCTACTCTCCCAGCTCCTGGGGAAAGAGCCTTTATATCAAGCAGTTGTGCCACCACAAAGATGTGTTTGCCAGGTCACTAAACAGCAGTGACACAGAAAGCTGCAAACAGGCTGAATTTCTGCTTTAATGGCCAGAGAGTTTGAACAAACACGGGTGAAGAACAGTGTGAGCCCTCTGCTCCCACCATAACCCCAACTTCAAAGGCTGTGCTGGCTCAGGGCACTG
>NW_026623611.1:264935-270844 GCF_030028575.1 Malurus melanocephalus
GGGTAGCTACCCCGTTTTCAGGGTCTGGCCCCTGGGATGAGATGCACATCCCAGAAAAGGTCCTGACTGACTCAGCAGAGCCCGGACTGTCTGCACACGAGGCGAGTTTAATGTCTGCTTCGTGTTAGACAGCAGCAATGAACGCTTCCCTGGTAATTGCTCTCGGGAAGGAGCACCATTACAGTCAAGGCATCCTGCAGGAGCACCATGAGTCAAAGGAGAGGTAATTCCAAGCCAATCTTGCTGTTAGCTGGGGTGCAAGCTGTGAAGATCTTGCACAGCTCTAATTTCAAGTCTGTTGTGCTTTATTTTCCCCTTTTTTGTACAAAGTTGTGCCTGGTCTGAACCCCAGGCCAGGCTTGTTGCTTTGCCTKTCTTCTCAGGGGTAGAAATACCCTTTGGATACCCAGCTTGCATCATTAGTCACAGACTTTGATCCTTCTGCTCCCGTTTCCTCWGTGGCAAGAGCCCAATCTCTTTCCTTCTGGCACCACCCTGCAGGGCTCAGTCCTCTCATCACCACACTGGAGAGCACTGCAGTGTTTTCCATGGCTCTCAGGAGCCCAGCGAGCCAAGTGCAGATGGAGATACCCCCAAAATATTCCTGCATGGATGTGGTAATAACATGCAAACATTGTTAGGCAATAAAATGCAGCAGGGCTGGTGCAAGACTCCTGGAGGAGTGCACATGAAATAATTAGATCTCGGTGAGCTGGGCACAAAGCCTCATGCATTTAATCTGTCTCCCAAATCAGAGACTTCCTGTGCCAGGGTTTGTGTCTCACAGGCAAAGAGTGAAACTTGCCTTGGTTCTTGGCAAACGCCGCAAGAACAGCTGGCGTTTTCAGTGGCCAGAACTTCAAAAGCACAAGCCAARGAGCTGGAGTTCTTTGGGCACTRKCAGGGGGACAGGGAGTGTCATGGKGGAGGTRCTCAGGGACAGGAAGGGAGGCAGCAGAAATGGGTTGCAAGAGGRAAATTCTGATTAGGTCCTAGAAAAAGCTCTCTCCCTGTGAGGGTGGTCACACACTGGACCAGGATGACCCCAGAGATGCTGTGCAATCTGCAGCCTTGGAGGTACTCAGAGCTCAGCTGGACAAGTCCCTGAGATGTTTGAACTAYGCTGGTCATGCTTTGAGCAGGGCTGGGACCAGATGTCATCCAAAGCCYTGCCAGCCTCGCTCAAGTCAATGGTTTAGTGACGCTGTGGCCAATGCCAGCCGAGTCACCGTGACTCAGGAAGGCACCCTGAGGATGGAGACTTGAGCCAAATTCTCCTCTGTTTTATAACTCTTAAATGAGAGAGTGCAAAAATCCTCTAACTCATCTCAGGGAGTGCAGGGATCATCAGGGATCCTCAAASCTGCACTTACTCTTCTTTGTCTCGAAACCAAAACCTCCTTAGCACAGGGTTTCTCTTCTGGCTGAAAGCTTACCCACAAGAAACACAATTATTCCATCACCATGGAACGTGCAGCTCCTGCTCAGCAGCTGACACTTCAGGGGAAGTCACAAAGCCATTGGGACCCAGCAGCAGCAGCACTTCGTGGTCAGGGCACAGAGCTGAGCTGTGGAAACCCGCCTGCCTCTCCCAGACCAAAGTGAGATGTCCCACCACGAAAGGGTCTCTCAGCTGCCAGGACATCCTCTCTTTGGCTCCAGGCTGTTTAAAGAGCCTGTGGGAAGTGGAACAACTCCAGCACGGGGCACTTGGAGTGACCCACCCCCCGAGGGCGCAGAGATGCCATCAGGATGCTCCGGAGGAGGCTGGAGATGGGAGCTTCCCTCGGGGGTGAATCGGGGATCTGCATCGCCCACACCCTGTGCCACAGCCCTCAGCCCCTGCCYGTGTCCTGCCACACCTACAGCAGGAGGGGACACTCACCTGGGGCTTGCTGAGGGGCTCCATCCCACGCCAAACTCACAGCCCTGTTTGGCTGCCAGAACACAGCAGTGGGTACCTGCAGGAGGAAGGGCATGGGGGCACAGCAATGCCTGACACACCTCAGGCAGAGAGCAAACGAGAGACAGGGAGGTGAGCAGAATTTATGGCCGTGACCTTGAGGTTTCAGCTCATCTTGCTCTATATAGAAGGGGCAGTTTTCTTTGACAGAGTTGCAACACCGCAATAACCTCCTGCGCTCAGGAACAGACGGCGAGGCAAACCTGTGTGCTTTGAAATAAAAATCAAGCATTAAACTGCTGAGAATTATATATATATATATATATATATATATATATATAAAAAGTTGTATGAAAAACAGTAACACGAGAACACATTTTCACAGGAATTGGCTGCTCTTTCCCGTTGGGTCAGTGTGTTTGCCCAGCACATAAACAACATTGCTCACACAGCTCACGAGGAAATCTGACCGGCAGCGCAGGCTGCCTGGGTGGGGAGATATTTCTGTCCCAAGGCTCAAAAGAGGAACAAACACTATGGAGCAGGGAGCATAGGTGAAAGGCAAGGCAGCTCTGGGGCAGCATGGGGGAGATGGGCCCATTGCTCAGCAGGTGAAAGCAGGAGCAGAGGGAGCAGCCTGGAGRGTCGGGGAGTGGGAGGTGGGAGCCAGGGATGAAGAGTGGAAGAAGGGACAAGCCTGGGGTGCTACTGTGAGGAGAGGAAGAGTAGGAGGAAAGCTGAGCTGAGCTGTGAGTAGAKGCTGCTCAGTCCAGAGTTTTAAATGTCAGGATGAAGAGCTTGACCAAACGGGGAAGGGAAGAGAGTGGGATGGCAGCACAGGGAAGGGACAGGGAGGGCACKGGCACTGCTGGTGTCCCTGCTGTGCCCAGCACAGGGGAAGGCAGGTGGAGAGGGGATGGGAGGTGGCAGCGCAGGGCTCCCAGGATGGTGAGACACAAACTGACATCCTGAGAGGCGTTGGGTGCTGTGATGGTGGGAACACATGGCCCTTTCAGGGACCTTGGCAGTAAACAGGAAAGAGAAGATAAAGCTGCAGCCAGAGAGGCCACTTTCTTTAAAGGGAGAGTTCCTCTGTCTTTGAGACACCAGGGCAGCTGAACAGCCAGTCCTGAGGGAAGCACAGCTCCTGGATGGAGGGGAGATCCTGCTGGTATCCTTTGCCAGGGAGCACCGTGGAGTGATGTGGAGGAGCGTGGGTGCAGCTCTCCACTYTGACATGTTGGCCCTTCTCCATGCTCAGATCCTACTGCCACAACCTCCCTGATCTCAATCCCCTCAGGAGGAGTATCTCCTTCAGCATTTTGGGATCATCTTCACACATCCCACCACCAGAGCAGAAGGTTTCCCAGTGATGGGCTCTTCCAAGAAGATACCGCCTCTATATGGGGGTGAAACCACTCACACCTTGGGATGGCTTCCTCTGCTTGCACAACTCCATCTCATGGATCCCATCCCATGGATCCCATCTCATGGATCCCATTCCATCCCATTCTCAGTATCAGCAGCCATGGGAAAAGCGAACTGTGCAAAGAAGATGCCAGAAAACACAAAGTGAAGGTGCACCAGGAAAGTGTGAGCAGATTGGGGTTCCCATGGCTGATCCCAGAGCGCACTTCCCCTGGGTCACATCTCCATCTCTGTCCCCCAGTGCCCCATGCATGGAGCCAGCTGAGGTGTGGGAAATGACACCGCCTGGAAATAGCACTTTAAAAGGTTTTGAAGAACAGTCACCGGGRCCTTTCTGTGAGTTCCCACGCAGATTTGCCCTCTGACGCCGACAGTGAGAGCTGCTGTCAGCACCTCTGTCCTGGGCTGTCCGTCCCTCCCTCCCTCGCAGTGGAACCCGAGCCGGGATGGGCAGGAGGAGCCTTTGCCCAGCTCTCACCCCCGCTGGCAGCAAGCAGAGATAGCGGAGGGGAAGTGCTGGTTTTCCAGCACGGATTATTTTCCTAAGGATTCCTATCCCTTCTGAGTCACTGGAGGTTTTTCCGCTGACTGCAAGGAATGAAATCCATATCACTGAGATATTCGAAAAATGCGTGCAATGGTCAGGAACGCTGCTTTATCAGCTTTTAGGACACTGGTTATAAGATAACTCTGATTGGAGTGGAGATACAGCTAATTGCAATTTAAAGGCCACATCTTCAAGTGAAACACAACTTTCTTTGTCTGAAAAATCTGTAGTATCCCAAAACAAGGCACTGACTCGGTGTATCTTTAACCCTCTGTGGGTTAATTGGATTCTTTAGTCTGGGAGAAGTGTTTGGGGCTGGGTTTTGGTGGGTTCTGGACATGGAGGAGCTTTTCTCCTTCCCAGAGCTCCCTGGGGATAACAGCAGCCACAGCACCATGGGCAGCACGGTTTGGGAGGGCAGAGCCCCTTCCTCCCAGATGTTAGCAGGGGAGMCCTTCCATCCCAAAATAGCAGGGAGAGATATTCTCAAACAGACACCAAGTCMAAGCAAAGTTCAGAGTTTTACAGACCAGCAGTGTGTATGCAGCTGAAGAAATCCTCTGGGTGGTTACTGCACAGCTTTAAAATAGCCAGTCTGGGGGAAAGGGCTGCATTTGCCTACAAATGCCCATTTCCCTGCAAAGAGAGTGCTTTTTATGGGCTTTCTTGGAAAGAGCCCTCCAGCCAGCTCATCCCAACCATCRCATGGGAAGGATTTTCAAAACACGCAGATGTGCAGCGAGATGGAGACACTAAGTGCTGCTTTAGACATTCTAGAGAAGGTCAAAACCCTGTTTAACTTCCATCAGTGTCACTCCAGCTCTTTTGATAGAACTGAAAAGCAATGGGAAAAAGAGAAAGATAAAAACATTCTTAAAAGCTTTTCAGAAATACTACAGTCCTGAAGAAGATGACATTTGCCTTTAGAGTGGCTTTAAAGGGAAATAAAGCTTGAAAGAACAAAGATTTCTTCACTGATTCCCAGCTTTAAAGGCTGGGTCTGGGGATGACTGAGCTGTGATTCAGAGCTTGTTGGACACTGATACCGAGTGCCCTTAGCACTCCTGATGTGGGCAGARATGGTCAGTGGGCAGCGTGGGGGTGGGAGATGTCCCCTGGTCCCCCTGCACTCCAGGAGCAGGCAGAAAATCAAAATCCAGATTACACAGCAAAGCAAATTCATGGAGACAAAGGCCATAGGATTCTGTCCAGAAGGAAGTGAAGCAGCACCCACCAGCTCAGAGGGACCACTCTGCAGCACATAAATGTCACACGGTGCTCAAAATACTCGATCAGTCTGGTCCAGCCAGCCCAGCTCTGGCAATAAACACTGCTCTGCTTTTTCATGTGTTTCCCTCAAACGATGCTCTAGCAACCAACTGTGTTCAAAAAAGCCCAGCAGTTGCAGCTCAAGATTTATTTTAACTTTTCAGAAAAAACAAAACGCCAGAATGAAAACAAAAAGAGCCAGAAGGGACTGTGGGAAACTTTTTTCCTGGATAAACGTGAAGTTAGATTGTTTTGCTCTTTTCACCCTGCCTGGGCTGTCGGGCTGAGGGAGAGGATGGAGGATGTGTGGTCTAATGACAGAGCCAGAGGAGTCTGAGCCCAGACATTACCGACACACAGCAGCACCTCGGGCAAATCGCTAATTGCCTGTGACTTATTCCCATTTATCCGGGGGGCAGTAGCTCACTCCCGGGAATGCGGTGAGCATTTAATCAATTAGGGCTTGATTGCTGCTTTGAAATCCTGGCTCCCAAAACATGCGGGGTAATTGCACAAAGTCCTTTGTTATTCCCGGCAGCGGGGACCAGGCTGTGCTTGCACGTGTGGATCAGACCCTCCCCAAGCTGGGTGACTGCTGAGGTGGTGTCACGGCTGGGACAGATGGCTGTGCTGCCCAGCACTGGCTGGAGATGGCTTGGAACCCCCCCCAGACGGAGCTGTGAGAGGAGGAGCACAGGCAAAGTGGGCACAGACATCCAGAGAGCACAGCCGGTCTGTGACTCCATCCCTGAGGGTGGCACT
>NW_026623611.1:271450-302376 GCF_030028575.1 Malurus melanocephalus
CCTTTAACCAACACCTGTCCACGCTCTGCCAAAGCGCTCAGCCGGATGAAGAGCCTGAGGCAGCAGCAAGCTCGGAGCTGTCCTGTGCCCCTGGCAGCAYCCATGCCCTCAGCTCCCCACTGGGACAGCAGGACCACCCTCAGGCACCCTGGCTGCCACCCCAGGTCCCAGAGGAGGGACACCATGCCCCCTCTGTGGCAGGACACAGCGCAGCCAGCACACAGCCACAGGGCTGGAACGGGGTCATCCGTAAGCTGCGTGGAAGGAAGCCAAGGGGGATTTTTTCAGATGAGAAGGAGGTTAACTTTCTTTACTAGATAAAACATTTTCCATCTAAGAAGAACATTTCAAAATCTCCCATTCCCAAACAAAAGGCCTGAGCAAAACGAAGTGTCAGAAGCCATTGGTTTGAGCTCCTCCTGCCTCTGCTCTGAGTCCTCCCAGCCTCACTTCCCTCTTTGCCTTCTTTCAAGGAAGAAAGGAAAAATGTTGAAATTGGAAGGCTGCCAGCAGGACTGAAATGTCATTTTCCAGCAGCCTCGGTGGCTGCACCAAACCCTGCAGGGTCCTAGTGCAGGAGAGGGTGTGACCCATGGGGACAGTCCTGTGGCACCACGGAGCTGGTGGCTGCAGCCAGCACCAGGCTCTGCTGGGGACTGAGGAGCCCCTGGATGTGGCCCCAAGTGGGGTGGCTTTGCTACCCACCCACAGAGCCAGGGGAGCTGTGGGAACTGGGAGCACTCTGGGGCATCCTCCTCTTCCATTGGGGGTTGCCCACCCTGGAGGGGTTGCAGGAGATGGCTCTGGAGGAGCTCAGTCCTTTTTCCCCTCTGGTTTTATGCCATTTGCTGTTGAAATCAATGGCCTTGCCTATGGTTTCCCTTCTTCTGTGTGACTGTTGATGCCTTAGGATTTTTAGTTTCTRTATTTTCATGCATCTGTATTCTTGTACCTCTCTCGTACAGCACTGAAAACTACCATTCTCCCATCTTTAGACAAAACAATTCCTCTCTGAGCCTGAATCCAAGGACACCTCGCTGCCTCAGTGCCCCAAAATATGGAACCAGAGCGAGTTGGCAGGGAGCAAGTTTGGGGTGATTGACATCATCACCTGTAAAGATCATTGGAGAATTAGGACCCAATATGTTGTGAGATTAAGACCCAAGATCTTGTGACTTGGTGTCCATTTTGGGTGTAGCCTCAGGACAAAGCTTTTGTCTGCCCTAATGTACCAGGGGGCCTGTTAGGTCTGGATTAAAGTTGTCCTTTCTCATTCTCTTAAGTTTGTCTGGCCTCTATTTCAGATTAGCCTGATTGATAAGGTATCACTGTCACCCCCTCGAAGCTGACACCCAGTTACCCGAGCTGCCTCCCTTTGGGAAGTGCCCAAGGAGGGGACCCCTCTCTCTGCTAGCAGATGTCCTAGGTGACATTTTGCCATGTCCTGCCCTGTCCAGAGCACACAGCCGGGTTCAGAGCCCGTGCTGGTCACTCAGCCACACCACCCATGGCTGAAGCTCTCGCTGTGCTCGAGGTGAGGAGCTGGTGACAGAAATCTCCATGTCTGAAGGCATCCACTCTTCACCAGCATGGCTGGGGTGGGTGTGAATCAGCCTTTGCCAGGGAAAACTGTGCCTCCTGCAGGTGGGGATGAAGCCCATCTAGCTGCAGACCAGGTGAGATGTGGTGGAGCTCTGGTGAACCACACACCCTGCTGCTGCTGCTGCCGGAGGTTTCATGGCAGTGACGCCTCTTGGGCTTGCCAGGAGGGGCCAAAACCCTGTGAGTGCCTTGGAAACAGCGTAAACGCCATTCTGCACCTTCACCGGGCAAGAAGCATGAGCACAGCTTCCCCAACCGCGTTTGAGCCAAGCCTCGCTGCTGCTGACATCTCCCAAAATCCGTGTGAGGCATCTCTGGGGCTCAGCCATGGCAGGGTGAGTGCTTGGGGGCTCCATCGCCAGAGCTCTCAGCCTGTGGTGGCTGCAGGAGCTGGGAGGAGCTGGGAAGAGCTGGTGGAGGATTCCTGGGAGCTGTAGCAGCTCTTGGGGAGCACATGGCAGGGAAACAGCAGGGAAACGTTGCTGAGCCGTGTTTCCTGACCAACAGCATTGCCACACGGCTGAAAATAGGGGAAGTGGAGCCATAAASGGGCTGTGTCAATACCTTCAGCCCATCCTTCCTCTCGCCCCACTCRTTCTAGCTCATCCCAAATCCTGTCTGTTGGGATTCACTTATTCCATCCTCTCACCAGGCTGTGGCTGGTACAGTTTCTTAGRGGTGCATTTTAGGATGGGTTTTACTCCCTGTTAGCTTTTGCAGTGATCCCCCAAGGTTCAGAGGTGCTTTCTCCAGCATCACTCTTTACTCCTTCRYAGCCAGGATCAGCAYCAGGACCTGTCAGAGGGAATCCCCWCTGTGACCATTTTGTGCCATTCCATCTCCCTCAACAGACCTGTGCCTTGCCAGAGCCCAGCACCCAGCCCAGGGTGCCTCTGGGATGTTTRTTCTGCACTACCCTGGGGAGAGGCATAGTTCCTGTGGGAGGGTGGAGGCATCTGGATCACCTGGAAAATAGCTGGGGGTTGGAATGAATCCACAGGAGCTTCCTCACACCTGTCCCCTCCTGTGTGGACAGTGCCCCACAGCTTTGTGTCCCTGGGATGATCAGGCTACGCTGAGAAATTGAACACCCTTAAAAGCCTTCAAGGGGAGTCACTCAACAGCAGAATTTCAGTTTGTGGGGTCAGAGAGCCCATGTCCTGCTTCTCATCCTCCTCTGTAGGGAGCAGATGATAGAGATTTGAAAGAGGGGTGATGAAAATCCCCCTGACAAACCCCAAGGTGGTGAAAAATGCTATTTTCCATTGGGAAAGGTGCTAACCAGGGGAGAAGGCGTTTGCCACCCACAGTGGCACCCACGGGGCTGTCTCCCCTCAGCTGGCACCCCAGACCATGTCCTGCCCCCTCAGATAACCTGGGATGGACCAAGCTCTGTGGTGATCCCTGCAGGGAGGAGCCCTAGCCTGGCTGGGAAGGGATTGTGTTCCCAAGCCACGCTACAGAGCAGCTCCTCAGGGAACATCAATAATTCAGGGATGAACTGGAGCCTCCATTGTGTGCTGAGATGGCTGTTGTATTTACTAATCGTGGCAATGTCTGAGCCCCTTCTGGCCACGCACTCGCCCTGCTGATGGTTTGGCACCGTTTTGTCCTGTCCCCAAAAGAGGAGGGACAGCCTGCACAGCTGCTTGGACAGCAGRAGACACTGCCTTGGGTGCTGGACACTCGTCTCAAATAAGGAGATGTTCATTAAACAGGCTTTTAGAACAAGGTCTGAACCCAAATTAGTCTTGAGCAGCAGACACTCGTGGCCCACTGAAAGCTCAGAAACACAAACCCCCTGAGACAGAAGGGTTGTCAATTAACTTGGAATCTCCCTCTGCAATCTGAGGTTTGTTGAACTCGATGGGATCAATTTATCCATGTTTGGTTTTCCTCAGTGATTCCTGGAACTGGCCTGGGATGGCTCCTCCAGGCCAGCACCTCTGTCCCAGAGCTCACATGTGACTGAATTCCTCAGTTTTGGTTGAGGCATGCAGGAGCTGACACTGTGCCCCAAATTCACAGCTGTCACTAACACCAGATGGATTTTCTGTGAAAAATAAGAGTGTGGTGAAAATACTGATGGAGGCGAAGGGGTGACAACACACAGCCCAGTTCAGGAGCAAGATCCAAGCTGGGAGCARACAGGGATTGAGAGGGAGATGCCCTCACCTTCCTGTCAGCTAAACTGGGGCTGTGACTGCCACGGGGAGCGTTTAACAAGGAAGGAAAGAGTGATTGAATCCAATTCAGGCTGCATTCTGCATCTTTCACAAAACCAGCACACGGAGAGATCCCTTCTGAGAAACCCTGCCACGGGATGAGCCGGAGCTGGCTGATTTACAGGAACACACAGGGGTGGCAGCGTCTCCGTTAGCTGGATGGAGGGAACAGCTTAGTCACAGTGAGGGGAGATGAAACCTCCATCAGCCTCCTGTTGCAACAGAGGAGCTGTTGTTTTTAACTTGCCCACTGCTTATGTCACCACTTTGTGCGTGGCAGGCAGCTCTCCCCCACTTCCCAGCAAGCTCCCAGTGTCACTGAGTCACAGCAGCCATGTCCCTGCGGGGAGGTGCCCAAAAAATGAGAATCTCACAGGGAATGTGGCAAATACCTTGGCTGAGCGGCTGCTGCTGTGCAAGGGAGAGCACAGGCATGGGGGATGATATCTGGGGAGTGCTGCAGCCTCTTGCTGAATCTCCAGCTCTTTATAGGAAGGAGAAAAGTCATCCAGAGGCTCGACTCAGAGGCTGTGAGGCAAATCCTTTTTGTCAGAGGCCAGCTGAAAATTCTCCCAAGAGCAAAGAAAACTCATGAAAATTCACTCAAAACTCAAAGAAGACTCATGAAAATTTACTCTAAACTCTAAGAAGACTCATGAAAATTCACTCAAAACTCAAAGAAGACTCATGAAAATTTACTCTAAACTCTAAGAAGACTCATGATAATTCACTCAAAACTCAAAGAAGACTGGGTTTTTACTCAGGGGCTTGGGTTAGGTTTGCAGAGGGATCGAGGTGTTCCCTCCGTGTAGGAGCTAAAGGTAGGGCTGTCCTGTCAAAGTCTTCCTGGCAGCAGCACCCTTGTGTCCAAGATTTTGAGAATTAAGGCCTCTGAGTGAAGGGATTTAAACCATCATTTCCCACCCCCTGTGTGACTGGGCCACGGAGAGATGATCTCATTCCCTCCCGCTGGAGCTGTTCCGCCCGGCACAGATAAATTAAGTATTGATGCAAGTATTGATTACTGTTGTGCTGCGGATTGGAAAACTTAACCTCATCCTTTCGTGGACGTTTTTCCATCTCACCCTAATTAGGTGCCCAGGCAGATCCTTTTCCCACTGAGGAGGAAAGGGTGGGTTTTCACTGTGTGCTGTGGGTGCAAGGCAGGGGGACAAGGCCACATTGCCTTGGTGAGCAGAGGGACAGCAAAGGGACAGCAAAGGGACAGCAAAGGGACAAGCTGTGGCTGGCARTGACAGCRRTGCCACCAGCAGAGCCCGTGCCTGAGGGCTGCAGCTGCTGCCTTGTGTTTGGGGACTCTGAAGAAAGCAGTGAGAGGCTGGGGCTGGAAAGACCTTGTGGAGGATGTGTCTAAGGAGAAGAGATGCTCTGCATGCACCTTTGGAAAACAACTTAATGCTGTTGCACTTTGGAAGATGTTCACGTGCAGGATGCAAACAGAGTYAGAGTCCTAAAGATYYGAAAACAGAGCAGAGCAAAACAGTTCCTCTTGCTCTGCGGGTTTGATCCATGTCTTTTTTCAGATTTTGCTCTAAAGCACAAGGGTAATACAGGTGTTACAGAAGAGAGACATTTTCAGTAAAAACCAAGTAGTTTCAGTTAAAGTGGCATACAAATACAATGGTTTGATGTCCRTGAGGCAAAGTTAAATTGCATTTTCAGTAGAAATAGCTGATGGATCTTGTGAACAGAAGAAGATTTTCCAGCGAGGCTGCTGCTAAGGAACACCTGCGTCAGAGGTGAATCTGCCTGGGCCACTCCCAAAGCACAAGAGCCTGCCCTGTGCCCCTGACCTGGRGCCAGTGATAATCTCTGGGCTTTCTGAGATAAGCCATGGGGCTGTGCCCCAGTGCCAGKCACTGGCATAGGGTGCATTGCTTCAGAAATAGGAAGGGATGGATAGGTCAGACAAGAACTGTCACATGTTATTCACAGAGAAAACAAAACTGAAGTAGGACAGGTTTTTGTAGTACCATGTAAGCGAAAGCTCCACTCTCTGTCAATAAAGTCATCCCTGAGTAATTGTTGGCACYGAGGGAGCCAGCCCAAACATTTTACAGTTTATCAGCCTCTCTTGTAGGGTGAATATTTGCACAYGGTAGAGCTTTCCTCTTCCCTTTTTTTCCTAACCTTTCCCGAAATCCACGGAGGAGTGCATGATTTCTCACTGAAAACGTCACAGGTTTCTGCAATCCTGCCAGAATCAATAGATCCCAGCAACGCCTTTGATGTGGGGATGTGTTAGTGAAGTGAACTCACCACAGTCTGTGTTCAATGCTGTTGGTGTGTGTGCACTCACAGGAGAACAGTGCAGAGAGGGAGATGAAACAGGAACACAAAATGCATTTTACATGACACCTTATCCCACCCAGAAGCAGAGAAGCACTTAAAGCTCACAGTTCCTCTCTGGATGGTGCTCCTGTCAACAGCTTAAAGCAACATTGCCTAAAGTGGCATTTATCTTTGGGGCTCTCGATCAGATTMCTTTCTGATTTTGCTGCAAGCGCGTTCCTCACTGTTTATGCCATACATGGTTAGAGGGAATCTTTGTTGCTCCTCCACAGGTTACAGCAAGGTCAGGACAGAGCTCTGTGCATCCTTTTGTGCCCTAAATATCAGACACTTATTCCCAAAGGCTCTGTCCTGGAGGTGGAAATTCACCTACAAGGATTCCTTCTCTGCAGTCTGCCCCATAAGGTCACCCCGAGCACAAAACCCAGCGCCCACGTGGGATGCGAGGCAGAAACGAGACAGTTTCWTCCTGCTTCAGGTTTAGGGTCAAAGCTTGGTGAGATGGGATTTATCCTTGTGCTGACCTATCCCAGGGAGTTCTGAGACAGGCTAAACACCCAGAGCCTGGAGTGASCAGGGTGGTGGTCCCAGCTCCGACCAGGGGCCACACAAGGTGCCACTGTGAGCTCACAGCCCTGCTCAAGTCCCCKGAGCTGGACAGGTTTGTCTGGTTTGCTGGACATTTTGAGAACAATCCCACAGCACTTGCACATAATTAATTTGTAGACCATTAAAAGGGGAAAGCAAATCTCTGCTGCCTCAGGCTCGTGACTTGGTGAGTGTTGGCATACCTAGGGTGGAAGAGGGAAATGTGATTTCTGGCCCATCAGACAAAAATTATGGCCTTGGCGAGCACCATCACCAATYTCATCACTGGTGTTTGCTCCAGGTTGCTCCAAACCCTGTCCAACCTGGCCTTGAGCCCTTCCAGGGATGAGGCATCCACAACTTCTCTGGGCAACCTGTGCCAGGGCCTCACCACCCTCACAGCCAAGAATTTCTTCYTAAAATCTCATCTAATAATGTTTAAAGATGAGACGTTTTAAACATCTTTAAAATGTTTTTAGATTAAACTCATTAACCTTTGGCCCTACCACTGCAAGTCCTTTTAAACAGTCCCTCTCTAACTCTTGTAGCCCATTTAGGCACTGCAAGGCTGCAATTAGGGCACCCCAAAGCCTTCCCTTTTCCAGGCTAAACAGCCCCAAATCCCTTTCCTCATGGCAGAGGTGTTCCATCCTCTCATCATCTCCATGTTTGTCCTCTGGACTTGCTCCAAAGGTCASTGTCCTTGTGCTGAGGACAGCTGGGGTCTCATGAGAGCAGAGGGGCAGAAATAAGAGTTATGATCCTCCAGCTGAGGAAGAAGMGGAATAACCCAAGTTGAAAATTACCTGGAAGAAGAGAAAAAGAAAACACAGTGAATGTGGTGTCAAAAGCCTGCTTGTTCCTCAGCTCTCAGATCATCTCCACCTCCTTGAAAGGCTCTGAAAGCTTGATTGACTCCTCCAGCTGCAGGAGAGGAGGTGAGCAAGGAAAATTATAAATACCCCAGGCTCCAGTGGGTGAGCAGTCATGGTTTGCTCTCCAGGAAATTCAGGGGTCTGACAAACAGAGGTTTCTTTGCTGTTTGTGACTGTTTGAGAGAAGAAATGTCTGCGTGAGTCTGTCATAAAAGTCATACCTAAATTTTTGGAGATTTCTGGTGGTAGAATCCCTTCTGTGCCCCAGCTGAGCAAGGCTGCGTGCAAACTCACACCCCTCTGYTCCATACAGATGCCCATAAATCTGATAGAGAAGGCAAAATTAACACCAGGCTAAGTGGATTAACTTTCATTAAGTCACTTCTTATTTTCACCTTTGCGCCCAGGAGAAAAATCAAGACCTGCACTGTGTATTTTATCATGTCATGTTTTTGTGACACTGGAGATGATTAATACACAGGAAATACAAATACCTGTGAACAACTTCATGGGTAAATGGTTGCATTCTGGGCTGGTTGTAGCAGTGCAAGTCAAGAGAGGCAGCACTGCCATTGGTGCCCCATCCCCAGGGCTGATCTGACACATATTCTGTGTTCACTCCAAGGCAAGAATGGGCAAAAAGTGGCTGGAGCCATTGGCCAAAGAGCAAATGAGCTGAGACATCCTTTCTCCAGACCCATGTGCAGAGGATTTCCAGCAATTCCAGTTGCTCACCCCTGCACTGTACAAAATAGAACAGATCACAGAATTGTTAAGGTTGGAAAAGACCTCTGAAATCATCAAGTACAGCCTTTGATCAATCACCACCTTGACAACTAAATCACAGCACTGAGTGCCACACCCTGGCATTTCTTGAACCCTTCCAGGGATGAATCTTGTAAGAGCCACTGTCCCTGCTGGCGGGCAGCTAACAGGCACTAAAAAACGGGATGGTTTATTTCACATTTAACAATTAAAATAGCTATTAACCCACAGACTTCTTGGGGAGGAATTGCAGCCCTTCTGCTACGTGAGCCATCTCACAGGGACTTTCTCAGCCCTTTGAAACATCTCTGTGCACACTGGTGGGTGTTGAACYGTGCCGGGTGGGACACACAGCGAGACACGTCTTCACTGGAGACGGGGTCATTTCTGAAGGGGCCRCATTTTTTTAATCTTTCCCTGACCACAGCATGTGTTTAAGGGCTGTGAGAACTTCCTTTGRTACTCGTGTGCCTGGTAAGGACACACTTGTGAAACAACAATTACCAGGGAGAATTAGCCCTGCTGACAGCCTTGTCCACCAACACTCCTTCCTTTTCTCCTGCCCTGCTGGGACACTTTTTGGTAACTGATTTTTGCTATTTCACCCTCCAGAAAAGCCAAG
The DNA here is from genome assembly GCF_030028575.1 of Malurus melanocephalus. Classification (NCBI taxonomy): domain Eukaryota; kingdom Metazoa; phylum Chordata; class Aves; order Passeriformes; family Maluridae; genus Malurus; species Malurus melanocephalus. The sequence goes on from NW_026623611.1 coordinate 280,441, forward strand.
GCAGTGTTTTACTGTAAAGAGTGCATCAGCACARCTAAAAGGGCTTCTTTTTGGTGGGAACTCAGAGCAGGATGGGTGCAAAAGCTGCACATCCCCGTGCAGCTCGGGGCTTGTAGGAAAGGGAGCGGTGGGAATCAGTAAACAGAAGTGGGGGATGAACACACATGCCCACGCTCCCTGGAAATCCCCTGGCTGCCAGGACAGCCTGCCCAGGGAAGAGTTAAAAGCAGAGCTCTGGAAAGTTTGGCCAGATGACTTCCTGATGGAGTTTATACAAGTATAGTGTGCGCAAGGACGTGTGTGCCTACGTGCCACTTCTCCCGGAGCAGCCCGAGCCGAGCAGAGGGAGGGAAAAAATAATAAAAACATCACAGATGGGTCCAGGCTGAAAACAACCATCTGATGAATGTGCAGGGTCATCACACTCCCCTTGTTACAAAGCTGCCAGACAGATCCCTGTGATGCCTCCTCTGCTGTGTGGYCCCCTTGCCATGGAACACGAGGACAGGGGTAGGGGGGAGGCAGGGCAGGGASGAGACAAAAAAGGGCATTAGTGAGRGAAATTCACAGCATCCCAAAGCAGCTCGCATTTGTTCAGCCCTCAGGACATTCCCAGCGGCCGGGAAGGGGTCTGGAATGGCAGGGTGGTGCAGGGGGATGTGGAGCAGATCCCAGGGAGGCCCTGGCAGGTGCCAGGTGATGCCTGCAGGCAGCAGAAATGATGGAATGCAGCTCCATGCACACTTGTGCTGGTSTCCTGAGACCTGTGCTGGATGGAGATATCAGTGAGGCACCAACACATCCTGTTAGCGTGGGTTGTACAAACCTGGACTGCACAGGGCTTTGGTACTCAGACTCTCCCCTGTCCCTGTGCTGTCCACATGGAAAACCCTCACAGTTACCTCGATACACTCCCATGCATGTTCTGCAGCCAGAGCTGCTAATCCTGAGGGGAACAGGATTGCTGTTGTGCAGGAGCTCAATTTCCACTGCTGTGTGCTGAGGGAGCTCTCTCTGGCCTCCCAAAAGAGGGGAGTGGGGACAAATCGAGGATTGTACAGAGCAGCCTGCTTGATCTTCTCTGGGCAGATCAGAGAGAAGGCAAACTCCCTATTACTCTCATTTAGCAGCAAATCAACCCTCCTCTCAATTATGGAGCCCATTTGCCTCCTCCTGCTCCTTCAGAGCAGGGTGAGAGGGCACCRTGCACGAAGGGATTAAGCAGCAGCCCCTTTAGGGATGCTTAGTCAGTGAACCCGTGCTTCTCATTACAAACTTCCAACCTGCTGTCACTCGATAATCTTGTGGAAGGGTTTGCGAGTTTGTGCTGCCTCAGAAGTTTCTGCTTGTTCACTGCAGCTGGGCTCAGAGGGGATTCTGTGAGCACAGCAAGACGGCTGCTAATTGCATCAGGAGGTCAGAGGGAAGGTCTGCTGAGCTGCTCCTGCTCCAAACCCCACCTGCGTTCTCAGAGTCCAGCCAGGCTGCTGGCAGAGCCATCATTAGCACTGAAAAGGAAAAAGCTGCAGATGGAGTTTGCACAAGGTAGAGCAGCAGTAAATTTAAAAAAAAAAACAAAAAACAAAAAACAAAAAACAACCAAACTTTCTCCCCAGTAGCTGAGCTGATTTTGGAAAGTAAGAACTGTAAATATTAGAAATATGGTATATAAGCAAAATGAGCATTTCATTAGTTGATTCCTTTTAGATCAGAATACTCACACTGAGTGCTATCACTTGACCACACAGATTACAAAAGTCATGTTATTTTATTTACCTGCCCCCTTTTTACTTTATTTTTTATTGGGTCAAAAAACTTACCTTTTACTGGAGCAACAACAGACCCTAAACTCTTGAGGGCAATTCTCTGGAAGGTAGTTTTAAAATTTCACTTACTCTGTTGATTTTCTGGGTATTCCCATCACTACATTTCTATCAAAGACCTCTGTMATTTCCATCATATTTCTCTAATGCCCAAAGCAAAAGAAACCTATTGTGCTTCAACCCACAAGGCAGGTAGGGCAATTAAGAGGAATTTGTGTTACATTTTGCAGCCTTCCAGTATYTGAAAGGAGCCTACAGATAAAGGSATCRTTTTGACAAGGATGTGGGGGAATGGCTTCAAACTGAGAGTAGGTTAAGATTCAGTATTAGGAAGAAATTCTTTGCTGGGAGGGTGGTGAGGCACTGGGAAAAGTTGYCCAGAGAAGCTGTGGATGCCCCATACCTTTAATGTCTCTTCCAACCCAARCCATTCTATGATTCTGTGATTATTCTTCTCTGCTTCTTTGCACCGGTAGCAAGAATCCTGCTCAAGATGAGCTCAGGGAGTTGAGTTCTGCAGYGGCACATTCAGAGCTTTATTTTCCGCCTCTTTGCATTTCACCCTCTCTACAGATTAGCACCAGCTCAAGCCTGGCTGAGTAGTATCAGGATGAAGCAAGAACGTGGAAAAGAAGTGATTTCATCTCAGTGTAAGCATTTCACACTGGATTGTCTCCCACTTGAGCTGACGTGTTAAACAGAGCTGTTTACCAGCGTGTGGTAAACTCAATTTACTCTGGGTACACAGCCTGCTCTGCTCTGCAGCCAGGAGTGTCCCTGCTCCTGAACCCGATCTGAGAGCACAGAGCAGCTCAGGCTCCCCACCTGAAGGACGGACACGACAGTGGTGTCCCTGTTTGGGTGGCAAGGACAGGCAGCACAAAACCATGAGGGCTTTCATACCACATTTATTCCAAAACCAAAGAATCAGACCCGTCTTTCCCTGGGAACAAGCTCCCTTCTCAGAAAAAGAGTAATTTAAGGTCAAATACTTTCACACCCTAAGCAACAGTGAGTGAAGAATGGCAAAATTTGGTTGGTGTCCTRTGTGGTTTACCAGCAGTGCCCAAATTTGGATTTGGGGGAGGAATGCAACGTCAGAGCACTGCCTGGCAGCTGAGTGACACCAGGTCACACTACGTGGGAGAATGCCACACAGAAAAGGTCATTCCCTGGGCTCCAGCCCAGCCTGTCCCACTTGGAAAGAGGGTTCTGTACTGGCCACTGGCTTGTTCTGGAAAATGCCACCTCAGACTCAGCTTCTGTCACCCGAGCCCCCAACAGTGCTGATGCCAGGCAGGGAAGCTCCGGGCATGCACAGGTGGTAGGGAAAAATAGAGMTATCTAAAGGAAGGGCTCATTTCTTAGAAAGAGAAGAKGAACAGGTCACTCTGGGGCTGCCCAGCCAGTACAGGGTGTTTCACAAGCACATGAACTGCAAAAGTTGCTGAGAGGTGCCCAGGGAAGAGCTCGACCCTCTTAGCACAGCCACAGCCGACAGCGTCCCTTGCAGGACAGCTTCTCCCTCTCTTTCTTCTCTTYGGGGTATTTGCTAAGCTTCCTAAGTTTCCTAAACACAGATCCTCAGGGGCTGGCAGGCAACATCATTGTCTGGCATTGCCCCGTGGATGTGACCTGTCATTTGTGTGTCCTCTCCCCCTGGTACAAATTGCTGYGCAATAAAGCAGTGCCAGCTCTCCATGAGACACCTGGTGAGGCTGCCCCACAAAGCCCAGGGAATGGTGCCAGCGTGGTCCCCAAAATGTTTTTGGGACACGTGCCAAAATTGGCAACCCAGGAGGGTCCTACACAGCCTTGAAGTGAGAACCAACCTCCTTAGGCAGGAGCTGTACTTGATTTTGCAGAGATATCCAGGAATTCCTGGCATCTGCAGGCATCGGGAGCAGAGCTGGTGTTCCCTGCTGGTGCTGCACTGTGCCTTGCTCTCCCACCCATCCAACCACAGGCATCCAGAAAAGTGTTTCTCCAGTCTCAGAGGGATTCTGCCCTGCCYAATTTGTCATTTTTGTGCCACCAGAGTCTTATTTAGGGACTGCATCTGAGCTGGGCTCTGGTTTGTCCCCACTCAGTGAAATGCCTACCAGTTTGGATACCTGTAGACCTGATGATCCCGCTGTTGCAGCAGGTTGTAAAGGGAACCATATCCTAAATTCTCCTACTTTGGGGGGCATAACTGAGCCTGCGTGGCCAGCAGTGAGGTCTGGTACATCCAAGGAGTGCTGTGGTTCAGTGCTGAAGCTGCCACATTCAAAGTCTGGCTCAGGGTGGTAAAGGAAATGCAGCCCCTGAAGCTGTGGCACTGCCCATCTTTAAAAATGCCCCAAACAAGGTGCAAGACAGGCATTTTTACCTTTCAATGAGACAGAGAGGGAGGGCACTTGGCTTCTCACAAGGACACATCTCTCACCCATCTGGCACCCATGGAACAGGTGATGTCTTCTCAGGCTGCCAGGCTCAGTGACCAAGATATCAAAAAACACATTGTTAGATGCTGAGACCCTGAAATGAGGTACCAGCTCAGTGTGGGTGCAGTCTGGCACCTGCTCTCCCCCACAGGCACCTTCCACCTCCCCTTCCATCCTTCCATCCTTCCCCGCTGTGGCCAGCACAGCAGCTGCATCCCAGCCCCCCAAACACACCTGCCTCCCTTCCCAATCCTGGCATTTCRTTTGGGATATTTGGTTCAAAGGCTGCACGAGCTGGGCTGCAGCCAGTGTCCTGCCCCTGCTGAATTCAGTGGCAGTTTTACCTTTGATTTCAATGAGGAATTAATTTTGCCTGTTATGGTGTTGCTTTGATGCCTGGCTGTGGCCCTGTGGGATATCAGGCAGAGCTCACCTCCATCCTCATCCCCATGCTGCTCTCACAAGCAATCCTGCTCATGCCTCAGTTTCCCCCTCTGTATCTAAAAGGAAACACAAGCTGAAAATGCACCTTCCCCTTCCTTATGAAGTTCTTTGATGCAGAGATCTAAAATACAACACAAGAGCCAACACTGACCTTCACTTTCCTCTACCACTAAGTGGTTATTTATGGCAACCTGGTCATTAGCACTATAAGAACAAATCCAGCACAAAGAAAGCTTTAAAGCACAGAATTGGGGTGTGCCAGGCTGTCAGAACACCATTGTACACTTTCCTCCTTGCCCTATCAAAAGACAAAAGACGCATTTGATGATTGAAGACACAGAAACCAGAATAGCAACAGGAGCTCCTCCTGCAAAAAAAAGGAATTCTGTGTTTCCTAAACCTCACATTCCTTGGGTCCAAGGGGGCCTCTCCACAAGGGGATCAGGACTTCTCCCCCAGCTTTCTGTTACCTCTTGCAGCCTCTTAAGCCTGACCTGGGCTAAGCTATCCCAGCAGTGTCCGAAGAGCTTCTGATGTGCACGGGTTTTTTTTTTGCTGCTTTGTTTCCAGATAAACAAGGGAGCAGGCAGATGATGTGAGATGTGGACAGGCTCTTTGTCAGGCAGGGAGCTGCTGCCCCTTGCTGGCATCCCACTGTGTACGAGTGGAAAGGTTTTTCCTCCTGCGTTTCTTCCCATGGAAGATTTCGAGGCTGGGAACACATTGGAAGGAGGTGATGCAGCTCCTCMTGAGCCAGGAGGGATTTTTCATTTATGGTTTCAGGTTCTCTCACAGCTCTCTTAACGCCCATGGGCCTTACTCTTGCACATTTCCTTTTTCTCTCTGCCTCTCTTCCTGCAGCAGAGCTGCTCAGTTCTGGCTCCAGAGCCAGGGAAGACTGGATGCCTTTTCATCACGGGAATTCATAGGCAGTGAGGACACTTGAGTTAACCAGATCTTTCATGATTCCTTTCTGAACTAAAATCAAGCTGGAATGAGATATTTGTGTTCAGGTGTGGACAAGAGTAAGATTACCTCAGAGAGGAAAAGAACCTAAAAATCCTACTGTGGAAACATGRCCCCTAATCCTGATGGATTTAATTTTAATGAAAGCAATTGTGACTGCAGTTTGGYATCCCCTGAAAACATGCACAGGCACCCACTAATATAAATATATACCCACTATATAAATAATCACTACCTCATTTCTTGTTTTCCATTCCAATTCAAAATGCCCATCTGGCCTACCTTGCCAACAAATAGCAAATCGACTTCGGTCCATCAGTCCTAGGGCTGTGCTCACAGCACTGTGTAGAACATGGGTTTTGTAATATTTTCCAGCCTGGGTATAAGGACRTGGAAATCCACACCTTCCTCAAAGAGGTTGAAGAGTAGATGCAGCAAGGAGGGAAATACAAAAATGCAGAATATGACTAGATCTTAGAAAATGAGCACTTTATGTCAGACCCTGTGGATGCTTAGAGGATGCTGTGCAGTCCACGAGGATGTCTTCTGTCCTCTGTACTTCCTGGAACAAGAGGCCTAGAGATACTTTATGGTTGACATGAATAAACTGTAAGGAAGGGAATCATTCCTCCCAGAAAATGCACTGCACAATGCCTGGGAAACACCTTTCAGCCCAGGAGGTGAAACTCTGCTGTGGATCACGTAAATGCAAGGCAATGCCACCCTGAGAAAGCTCTGTTTGTTTGTTGACTGTCAGTTTGGCTGGAGATTAGATAAAGCTTAATTAATGCAGTGCACTTCTGCTTTCGAGGTTAAATTCTTAACACACAGATAAAAATTATTACTGAGAATCACAGGCAGACTCCAGCAGAAGCCAAGGAAAGAGAGAACATTTTAACCACTGACTCAAAAGGGCCTTTTTACAAAAAAATAGCCCTATTAGTAAGTTGCTATCAGCTCCATGCTCACAGCCTGCACTGCTTGGCAGTCCAGTATCACCCTGGGAAAAGCCCCAGAAGCAATCTCTCAAATATGCCCCATTATGACCCCAAATATCTATTTTCTACATTCCATTGCAAATATCCTGCARCATGTAGTCAGAAGGGGATTGGATGGATGGACTCACTGATCTTAAAGGTCTTTTCCAACCTARATGATTCAATGATTCTGTTTTGGARCTGGCCTTTTATCWYTGGGAAAATGWCAACTCATTTACATGAATGTTCACAGAATAAGAGTGACTTTGCAAATATCTTACCAGAAATCTTCAGGGTCACAGTGATCTATAAATAGGTATCAGCAGCAGCCTCATTCTTACAAAAAAAATTACCAAAACCCTCTTTATCTTCCAAGCAGAATCTGGTCAAACAAGTTAAGGCATCACAATTAATGCTTCTTGCCTTGCACACTATTTACAAACACAATTCCYACCTCTGGGTCATGGCAAATAATTCCCCTTTCTGTCATCCTATTCAACTGAGTTCCAAAAAAAACCAGAATACAATTCTTTCCAAAGCTTGTTTAGGAACCAAATTCCTGCCTGGTTGTACCACTACAGCTGCCAAAACTTCTGGATGGTCAAGCAGCAGCCAAATGGAAAAGAAATGGATTGAAACAGGGATAGTGGCCAAGGGAGAGAATAATGGTCAGCAGAAAAGGTGACCACCTCAAGCTCCTTGAAACAACTCTAGAAACAGGACTAAATAACAAAAAAGCACTTTAAAGTTTGAAAATACCTCAAATTTATGAACCAAAGCAGCAATATGAGGGAGAGGAGGAGAATTGGAGTAACTGGAGGCAGAAGCAGTTTGTTGAGCCGTTTCCCAAATGCAAGCAAAGCCCAGAACCCAGGGCTGAGGACAGCAAGGCTAAAGGCAGCAGACAGGAGGTGAGCAAGAGGAGAAACTGTGGCCAGCTGATGTCCAGAGCTATGGCCACAGCGTCAATGGGAGCAAGGCCAAAATGACATTAAATCTACCGAATCATCATTGAAATAGCATCCCCTGGACTGAAATGCCACGAGCCTGAGGGTCAGCTCCTGGCCAGCCACTGCTGGAGTCAGGCGCTTCCCAGGGGCYGTGTTCCAGCTCATCCAGCTGACCAAACTCYRGCTCCATCCCYGGCTATCGCAKCCAGYRCCMTGTCCAACTGTCCAGTGTCCAACYRTCCAGTGGGACAAGGGCATCACTGRGACAGWGTGAGCCTGCATTTGCAGCCCAGGAGCCGCCTGTCCCTCCAGGTAGTGAGGACAGATGTCCCTGTGCCACACAGAAAGAGTGGCTGAGAACAAAAACGCCTCAAAACGACCCAGGGGGTCTGTCCATGCTGCCTGTGGAGTTGGCCAAGGGAGCAGAAATGGGGAATGGGAAGATAAAATGATCATTAAAATATCTGTRTTACATGTGGAAGAGAAGAAAAGGAAGGGAGATAAGCTATAGCGTGCCAAGACTGCAAATGGTTGTTTCCATTCTTCCTCTAGGACACACACATTCCCCTTTTCTGCAAGTTTGCCTACAGAAACAGAGAACTTTTTTCTCCTCCCCCTTACTTTAATAACTTTTGARCTTATTGACCAATTTTGACTGAATTTATTGGGAAGCAATTATTTCAAAGATTACTTCATTCCTGTAAGAGTTTCTCAGGCCAGGCAAAGAAGAGAATTTTTCCTWTTTGAGAGACCGATATGCCCTCACCATTTTCTAAGCAACAGAGAATCCATGGGTGCACAATTCTCTGCAGGGGTGAGGAAGAAGGAGGATGAGAGAGATGTCCAAACACCAGRAACAGCTCTGGCCAAACTCTCTTGATTGAGGCAAACCAAGCTCTAGTCACTCTGTGCTGCTGGTCAAGTCTCTGGGAGACATTCTGTTTGCAATAACAAAAACCAGGCTCCTTTTCCTTGCATATGCACCACAGATTCCAGGTTATGCCCTCAGGCTGGGCTGGTGCCTGTGCTGAAGCTGGAGCACCCTTAACCACCCATCTCTCCTGTCCTTTTTCCTCACCCCTGCTTGTGCACCCATGGATTCTCTGTTCCTTGAGAAATGCTGAATTTATACCAGAGTCTCAAATAGAATAAATTCTCTTCTTTGCMTGGTCAGGGCAAATACAGGAATGAAATTGCCTTTGATATCCTTGCTTCTTACTGCTTTCCCTTTCTCCATGGGGTCAGAGCCCTCTCCTGCCTCCACAGCACAGCTTTGACATGGATTCTCTCTTGATTTTTTGGCTGTGTATTGGCACTGCGAAAAAACCCTGCACAAACCACTGGGATAGGAATGGAAAGTGTAACAGAACAATCACACGCCTGGTAGGAGGCCAAATGCCAGCAGTGCAGAAGCCTGTACAGGTTAGTTAACCTACTGAAATAACAYAACTCTTGCCCCACCAGCACATTCATACGTGGCTTCTGCCACAAAAAAAAAAGCTTTATTTACCAGGTCAGCAAAGATTTATTTACCAGGTCTGCGGCACAAAATGCTGGCTGGAGCCTGCTGGGAATCTGGAGAGAAATGCAGCAAACACCAACAAAYGCTTTGGTGCTTCTCCTTTCACTGAAAGCAGAGCCTCCTATGGTGGCTATAAATCTTTTGGTGCCACTTGCAGAGGGTATTTACTAATTACAGCATCAGCACATCTTGTGCCAGTGTAGGTCATCGGGATAGCCTAGCAAAGGAGCAGAAATAGTTTTGCAGGCTCAGGAAATGAATGTCTCAGCACTGATCTCTCCCCTGCTCTGGCAGCAGCACTAGGAAACTCAGGATCACAATGCAGAGAACAAGGATGTTAATTCTGCCTAAATAACAGACCGCGCTTCCTCCACCCGGCTGTTCTGGGGAGCTAATTACACAGATTCCCGAATCAAAGAAATATAAAACAGTCTGCAAACGATTGCAATGTTGATGTGCTGGCAGTCCAAACCATGACATATGGTCCTCCACTTTGCCATCCTAGAAAACAGGCTCGTGAGCAGCCCTCGTTGCGCAAAATTATGTCGTAAATAACAGAAAGAGGCTGATTTTAGGAATGTGCTTGGAGTGGCCTCCCTCCTTTGCCCCACCAGAGGACAGGCAGGGTTTCAGAGCTGCTGCCAGCCTGGTCAGAGGTTCCCCAGTGCACTCCCTGGAGGGGGAAGGAAGGTGAATCACATCCAGGCAGGATCCCAGCTCAGTCAATACCCACACAAACGCTGCACTCAGGTTTGCCCAGCCGAGATTTCGGCTCCAATATCGGCTGAACCGGCCCTGGGACCGCTCCCAGCCCTTGAGGTTCATCCCTGCACCCCACCATGGAGCTGGTGGAGGGAGGGACACCTGCACACCCCAGGAGGGRAGAGGATGGCACATGAGCACCCCAAGGGCATTCACACACCTTCACCCAGAGCTATCAGTTCAGGTTCATCACTCCACTCCCAGCCGAGGAGGGAAGCACTGCTCCCGGTGCCACAGGGCTCGGGCAGTTCCCAAAACCAGGACCCTTCCCTCCTTCTTCATGCTGCCCTTGTGCCAGAGTGGAAAGACTGATGTCTTGATTTTGGGATGCAGGTGTGTGTTTTCTTATGGAAACAAAGAACTTTGCTCCCCTCCCCCTGGCTTCAATAACTTTTGAACTTATTGACCAATTTTGACTAAATTTAYTAGGAGGCAATGATATCAAAGATGACTGAATTCCTGTAAAAATGTCTCAGGCACTGCCCTACCTGCCCCTGCCCCATACACCCCATGCCTCCAGAGCCTCTGTCCCAGCCCTGCACAGCAGAGGCAATGCCCCACACCCACCCCTGAAGCCCCTAACCCAGCTCCTGAGTGACCAAGTGACCAGAATTCCCACCTGGGAGAAGGGCCCTCGATGGTCAAGGGGTATTTATGGCTGAACACAAAGCCATCATATTTTTCTGGGCTCTACCTCTCCTTGGAGTCTCTATCATCGCTGGTACCCAGGAGCTGGTAGCTRTATTTCTGCTTTTCTATATCTTCTCTGTCTATCTCTCTTTCTCTTTCTTCTTCTAATTCCCTTTTCTTGGAATATTTTGAGTAACTTAACATCAAACGGGCTTAAASTTTGCCAAGTGSAACRGGCCAAGTTARTGCTGTGAGAAGTGTTTTATGTTGATTGAATGTTGTACTAAACCTTTTGCCAAACTTTTTTGTTTTCCTAAAGTTTGTCAGTGAAATCTTTTGTGTTGTTTAGCCCTCTGTGGAATATCTCATTGGTATTTCTCATGTGTGTCCAACTCAGAGTGATGCCTTAACCGGGATTACCTAAAACAGAGGCTAAACTAAATTAAGAKAATAAAAAGCAATTATATTTACTGAAGTCCTTCAGTCACATTTAGGGCAGTSCCACATCCACAATGGACAATGGCTCACAGGTTTTTCACACTTTCTCAGTTTTGTCCATTTGCACATCGGGGCTGAATCCTGCAATTTCAGCTTCAGCCAATGCAGTCATTGACTCCAAGTTGGCTCCCCCCAATTCTCTGTTGTTTCCATCTCTTGGGGCCTGGCACAGGGAGGTGTCCTTGAGTTTGGGGCTGCAGAGGAATTGTTTTGTGTAAAAATGGGAGAGCAGGAGCTCAGCACTGTCTGTAGAGTCTGGAGTTACACACTGAAGAGTTACAGGGTTACAGAGACATGAAAAATACAGAAGATGAAATCCTAAGGCATCAAGAGTACATGAACCACTGTAAGCCCTTTGAAAGTCTTGTCAGGCACGTTTTTTGGGGTCTTGCACCCTGCCTGAGCATTTTCTCTTTCTCCACTCCAGCAGTGCCTCATTTCCCACCTTTGAAAGCTGTCCCAGTGCCACCACCCYMCCTYGGTCCCTGCTCAGCCCMCAGGTCACTCTGTCCCCCATGGACACCCCAAYACCAGCACAGCAGAACCCCTGAGGACCACATTGCTCCTCCCTGCTGAGCAGAGAAGTGATTTTCCCTGTGCAAAGGTTAAGGACAGAGCTGGTTTATTTTTTCCCTGCCCTTGGGGATGCAAAGTTCAGCYGCACGGAGCAGCATCCCTGCATCGAGTGGCTCAGGGCAATGAGATCAAGATTTTGGCCTGGAGGACAAGTAACCCTGGCTGCCCTGCCTGCACCCTCAATCCACCCTTCTGCCCCACCAGGACTGCAGGGCAGTAGGAACAGGCAAGGAGGACTGTGACCTACACTGCTTGGAGCTCATCATTTTGATCTTGTAGCTCAAAATAATTTTTATGTGTTCAGCATCTGCTCTGGACACTGTGGACTTCATTAGTCCAGGAGAGGCTAAATGGGCACAKTACCTTTGCACTTGCCTGCCCCACTGCACACTGAAATCCCAAATTTGKCTGTGCTGAGGGGCTGTTGGGTTGTCTTGCTCTCATCCTGCCTGTGCTTGGCCTCCACATGGACAAATGTGACAAACAGAGCAAAGGAAAGCTCAGAGGGGCCAGGGGAGCTCTGTGCTCCTTGGAAGGAGACAGCAGATAAACAGGATTGAGGAATTTTRCACAGTTCCACCTGCCAGTTTCTGTCAAGAGGAAACGTAGGCAGTGCCTGCAGCCCCGATTGGGAGGAGAAGCCTTTGAAACGCCTGCCAGGCAAAGTGTGTTCAGATCCAAGCTGCCCTCCCTCCCTCTGTGGAGCCCACCCTGCGCCAGGCACMGTCTGTGCTGTGCAGACGGATTCCCAGAGCCCCGGGAGCCAAGCAAARCAGTCCTGATTCTGAGTCACAGGCTGCTGCTGGTGCTGGGATTCAAACAGGGAGATCCCCTGCAAGATGTTCTGTTATGGACCAGACTGAAAAATTTCACTGAGAATTCATTTCCCAGGAAAGCCTTAATTTTTTTCACTTTTTTTTTTTTCTTGTTGCTGTTGAAAAGTGCTGAAAACTGAAGTATTTGAAATGGGGCTGGTTGAATTTGGGGTTTTCTTTAGGGGAAGGGGTTGAATTTGGGGTAATCTCTATAGAAAGTGTTTAGATTTTCAGGTGAAACTGATTCATTCTGAGTCTCGCAGCAGCAGGCGAGTTCTGCAGTGGTTGGGGCTGTGCCCCATGGGAACAGAAATTAGGGCAGAATTAGGGACCCTGCCCTCAGCAGCCTTGACCCTCAGAAGAAAAGGGTACCCCTGAAASTCGCCACTGCTCTGGAACAAGAGAAGCTGCCACTGTCACTTCCCAAAATCAGAGCCCTTCACATCCTGAAAGGGGCGATGGTGTAAGGTGCTGGCGATTTCCTGAGTGCCCAGGGCTCTCAGAGAGGGTTTGGCTGTGTCTCCACATGCAAGAGGAGTGGGGCAGCCCTCGAGCAGCTGCCAGAGATGGAAAATGAGGCTGAGGTTCCTCAACAGGAGCTCCAGACTGGGCAACCCAATCCTGTCTGCAACAAATCTGCACTCCTGGAGCATTTATTTCTAACCAAGACCAGCTAAAATGAAGATAAATCTAAGCTTTTCATTATTGTTTTATTTTTCAGGGTTTGTTTATTTATTTATTTGCATGTAGTGATTCAGAAGAGTTTTTTCAGAGTTGGTCTTGACAGCCTTCTGTTAAAGCTTCCACTTCTGCACAAGTGAGGAGTCCTGTCTGCTTTCCCTGCATCTAACTGGAATTTTCTCTCTTTCCCTCGTACAGTATTTGTTCTGTCCCTCAGGGCACTCCTGTCTTGGATGAGGTTTTAGAGTGGCTGTTAAATCCTGCTTGGATGGACTTCCAGAGCAGGAATCTCAGCAGCACGGCGTGTGGGATAGGAGGTTTGGAATGTGGGGCAGGCAGGGGGAGAAGCTGCTTCTCCAGACCCATTCCCAGGTGTGCTGTGCAGGTTTCCAGAGCAGCCCAGCCCTTCCCTGCTCTGCTGGGCTTGGGGGGCTGTGGGAAACCTGCTTTGTTGGCCCATTGTATCCAAATTCACTGTCCARCCACTCCAGACCTCTTGGCTCTGAGGAGCCCGCAAGAGCGATGCCAAACCAGCAAGAGAAGATGTAAGTATGGAAGATTTGTCAAAGAAAACTTTTTAAAATATCAAATATCCCACAGCAATCCAAAGTAATAGCTCAGCTGCTAAAAAGGTGGAATTAAATAGGTCAGGCTGTAGAGCTGTGCCACTTTATGCCAGCTGAAGGAACTAACTTCTCATCTGTTAGACTGTTTTCATCTTTTGCTGTTCCAAGAATCCATCTGTCTGCTAGTAATGATGTCAAATAAATCTTCACTAAAATGTAAAAATGTTTATTATTATACTTACTGACCCATTCCTTTATTAAATGAGGACAATAGGATGATGCCTTGATATTTACTAATGGGTTACTCCCATCTAACCTTTTCTTGTTCATCCAGATCATCTGTTTTCATTTCCCCATTCAATGGCTGCCAATAAAATTAAGTCAATTAAATTAAAGGTCTATTATGTTCTTTCAAATCAGGCTGAGGCCTTTTTTCTTTCCCCAGTCAATGCTCTGAGAAGATTTTTGATAGGGCAGCTGGGAAATCTGGAGCAGATTCTCCTCTGCTGGAAATTGGTTTAGCTTTTCTGAAATCAATAGAGAGGCATCAGCTCACCCCAGCTGAGGGCCTGAGCCCTGATGTGTTGGAATAAGCCTTGAGCCTGTCTTTGGGCCAGGATTTAGGTCTGGAATCACTCCCTCACGCAATCTCAAAGAACTGGTCTGCTTATCAAAGTGTCACAAGTTATTTATAACATATATGGTGCAGCTACACCATCATCTCTTCCCTATGGAAATACCCCTAGCCCAGGATAGAAATGACCTTTTATATTTAACTTTAAATGTGAACTATTGCCAAGAGGCATAAGTGAAATCGATAAAAGACTTTAATGTCATATYGTAGAGTCTACATGAAGCTGTCTGCTTTGCTTTTCTGATATTAAAACAATGTAGATAAAACCTTAACATCTCATTCAGTGTTTATTAAAATAAAAAAAGGCAAGCCAAGAAGGAATGTTCTACATCCTAACAAATTCCTCAAGGTYTGCAGATCTTTTCTGCAAAATTCTTACAGAGGTAGTGAAAATATCAAGAAAAAACCTAACCAAGTAAACATCACCTTGCTCAGGTGACAATTGTGAATGCTTTTTTCAACTTCTACAGGGTGAGGTTCCCTCAATGCTCTGAATGCTTTGTCAGGAGTCATCTGTAAACTCTTAACTCATCTTCTCAGCGCTGCTATTGTATTTGAACCCCCAGCCCTCTGTTAGCAATCATCTCAAAGGGCTGGTGCACAAGCAGAAAGTGTTTTGTCTTGCTGCAGACTTGGTGGCAAAGTCAGCACAATCCCCACCAAGCCTAGACAAACTCTGCTGTGAAASGAAGGCAAATAAAGAGCCTGGAAGAGCTCCTTCACAGAGGCTGAGAGAAGAGACAGTGTTTACCCAAAAACTGTAAAGCAAACTCGGGAATTAAGGCTGAACAGCTTTGTGTGTGTTTCCAAGTGAGAGACTTTGTAAGCAAAGCTTTATTTAACTCTCTGCTGTCATGAATTCAAACAGTAAAACAGCTCCTAACCCTAATTAACTCAAAATGTTTGACATCTTAGGAAAGCTTTGAAGCACAGAAGGGCTTCCTATCAGCCAAACTTACAGTGCAGACCAAAAGTTTCCCTATTCAAATGTCAAAGTTCTTTGATTTRCATCAGGCACCATATAAACTACAAGCAACCTCACAGGAGAGCCAGCACCCTTCTTGGCTCTTRGAGTGAATTTTTCTAGGATAAAAGCTTTAAAGTGATCCACAGATCTCTAACTGCAAGCAGAAAATGCCAACTTCTTCTCAGACCCGAGGGGTGTGAAAATGAGCACGAGAGATGTGGTCACACAGTGGAAAGGCAAAGCAAAAATGTCCCTTGCACGGTGTCGCAAGAGAGAACAAGAGAACAAGGTCAGACCCTCCTCTGAGCTGATCTCTCTGCCACTGGGCAGAGGATGSATCAGAGAGAACCCAAAATTTCCACTACTCAGGCTAGTGACTGCCTAAGGATAGAAAGTTTAACCCACTCTTTCCTCAAAGCATCTTTTTCATTCATTTGTGCGGTCCCAGCTCTAAATGGACTCCGAAATGACGCAAACRAGGTTTGGTTGCTCGCTGCCTGTTAATGACCCTGCTGCTCTGCAGCTCCACCAGCTCTGTGCAGAGCTAATTTGTGCTGAACAATCACAGCTCAGCGCCTGGAAACCCAGAGATCATCAATTTCGAGAGCTGCAAAGGTGATCTTCCTCCCGGGGGATCCACACCCCTCCTGCAACAGTCAAATTAATGGAATTGTGTCRGGGTAGAAGTGATGCAAATGAAGGGAACACTTACTTGGCAATTTATCTGCTGTGTCAGGAAAACGTTATCACCTCTGACATATCAGGGGATTCTGTGTTTACTGACACCTCTGCAACACAACAGTGATTTTGATGAAATCYTTGGGTAATGATTACATCAGGACAGTTACACCACTGAAAAAAATTACGGCGTTTTCCATCTGTGCTGCACATTATATACCAGCAGTGATGATTTCCATGGGGTTATCCCCGTGAAGAGGAGAAGTAGGAGAGCTCAGATTTCTGCATTTCACCAGGTGAAGCTGAGAGCCACAGCCAGGAGAGCTTGGTTTTGAAGAGAGAAAGGGAAAGGGATGCTTGTGTCTGATGTGCTCACAGGAGGAGCAGGGTTTGGCCAACAGAARCAGCAGCAGAATGACCTCTCCATCTCCAGACGTGCATCATGCCCATAACTCACTGACAATGGTGGGCTTTAACAGGAAGGAGAAGAATAAAAGCAAGAATAAACACTCTGAATGAGATAATCTGAGTTTGTCTACAGCAACAGCTTCAACTGCTTTTTCTTTAAAAAAAAATCTTGCTTTAAATCTTTAGCTGAAGGTGCCCCCATGAGAGTGGGTGCTCCTTTTGACCAAAACTGAAATGCTGCTGTGATAAGGATTGGCCTTATCAGCCTGGGGGCTGTGGAAGAAAGTGCACCAGGCTCAGGGTAGGGGAGGGTGCTGGAAGGGTTTGCAAACATCTGGGACATCTGGGCTGCTGAGTCACATGAGCAGAGAGCCTGAGCTGCAGGCCACGGCCAGATGGCAAAAGAACACAAGGAAAGCTGTGTCCCATGTGCCTCTTGTCCAGGACACGGGATTTGAGAGCGTAATTTGGGAAATCTGTGTGCAAAGGGGTGGCTGAGRGGCTGAGCCCTGGCTGCTGGGGAAGGGGTGTCCACTTCTAGAAGCTGCAGAGGTCGGTGGCTCCCAGGCAGGGTGAGGCACCAGYGGTGGGTCCCACCCATGGCAGCTGGGCACCTCTGGGGAGAGGAAAGGTCCTGCAGGGTGTTCCTKGTTCCTGCACTGGGCTCTCCTCAGGCCAGAGCTGGCCAGGCAGGCAGAGATCTTGGCTGCTCKTCCCAGGCTCAGTCTGGCTCCAAGCACCTCTGTCTGGGGAAGGGAGCACTCTCCCTGTAAGCTTCCCCCTGGAACAGCAGAGAACCACCAGCAGCTCTCAGCAGGAAAGAGCACCTGTAAGAAAAGTGAGAAATAACTCGTGGGTGGAGATGAGCAGCAGGGAGAGAGAGGAGCAGCCATTTGTTACTCTGATTTATTGAGCAGGGATTATTTATAATATCCATGCTGCTTTCAGGGGGCTGATGTGTCCGAGCCCAGTTCTGACAGCCTGGGAGTTCCCGTGTCACCAGTCCTGCCTTTCTTTCCCTGCCAGGTAGACTGGACACCTGGAATGCTTTCCTTTCCTTTCCCCTCCTCCTGTTTGCCAGTGGAGAGTGGAATTTCATTGCATGAATCTAGGAGCAAAAGCCACGAGAACTAAAAGCAAATATTGCAAGAGTGACAAAATCACAAGAGCTGGCAGCACTGCCTGGATTTGCCTGTTCAATACTCATTCTAGAATAATTAGAAGAGGCTTAACCAGCCCGTTGGCATAGACAGGGACAGACAGAGAACAAAATCAAAAGGCAGTGCAGCCCAGCTCCCTGCAGACACAGAATTTCAGAGTGAGTGTCTTGTGGACCCAGTCTCTCCCTGTGACTGCTCCCTGCTTTGTCCCCACACCCCTGCAGATTTCAGCACAAACAGGTACTCCTTGAGCCTTCTACCAAACCGCAGGGAGAGCAGAGGCCGTATGACAAGAGCATGAATGAAGGAAAAGAGCTGATTAACTCCAGGCASTGTGTCTAGACTGCATCCAGTCAAGGCTGCAGAGCAGCTTTGATTCCCACTGCTTCTGGYATTCCAGTGGCAAGCAGCATTTTGTGGTGTAAACTCGTCCTTAGTTGACTCACAGCTCTCTGTGGCTTTCCTGGGACGTGTTTTATAGGACACGATCATCTCAGTGTCACCACAGAAAGGACCTGTGGGCCACATCCTGTGCTCCTCRGGCACTTGGTACTTTCAGGGCTGCAGGAGCACCCACTCCAACACTGACAACCCAAACAAAAACTTAAAGATGCCCTTTCAGACAAGTATCATGGTTGGACATTGAGTCTTCTCTCAGGTCTGAAATTCAAACCCAGTCCCCTGTGTGGAGTCATGKTTTCAAGGAGAGCAAGTTTGCATTTTCTTCCTAGGCAGGCATTTATTAAAAATGCCAAGACAATCAACTTTCCAGGGAATCCCATTTCTGCCTGCTGAAGGGCAGCTGTGCTCACCAGCCATCAGCCAGACCCATGGAAGCACACTGAGCCAAATACCCACAGCATCTCTCTGGGTCTGCTCCCTTTCACTCTGGTTTGGGCTGGAAAGCATGGGAAGAGGCTTGKCTGAGGCAAAACTGTAGGAAACAAGGTATTTTGAGACATGGTGGTTATGGCAATGTGGACAGAAACAAGGCCATTTCTTTTTACAAGAACCAGTAGCAACCATGGCAAACAGRAGTGAGACCCCTCTGACAGAGCTGGGGGAAACACTGCATCAACCACACAACCCCAACAAAGTGGTGGGCAAGCAGAACAGTGTTTTATCTGTCCACAGATCCACACACTTCTATATGTGCAATCTACCTGTGCGTTCAGGTAGAAGCGTTAYTCAGACAGAGGTTTTCTCCAAGCTGATGATGCCCATTAGAGCACAGTGTAATCAGCAGTTTGCAGGCATTCAGAATTGTTTCCTTTGGTGGGTGTAGAGCAGCTGAGTTGTGTTGTAGAGGCAGCAATGGCTCTGCTCRGGGATCCTCAGAAGGCAGGCTGGTGCCTCTGCCTCCCCACATACCTTTCATCACAAGTCAGAGTCAGGCTGCAAGGAGGATTTGCTGCCTTATCACCTCCTCCTGCCCCTTTYTGTGGCATTTACATCAGCCTGGCTCATTTAAACAAAGCCATAAAAGACAATATCCCTGGATTTTCCTAATCACAAATGGATTTAGAGAGCCTAGTGCAGCAAAAGGCAATGTAAAACTCACTTGCCTGACAAGCACAATCTYGCTGATGGAAACCAAAAGACCCATGCCAAAGGAAACTTTAACAGCCACCTGGAAAAAACATTAACTTGAGTTACATCTCTTYTCTAATGGCGTATTGTGTACGTAACAAAACACCCACAAATAATTTTGGGACCAGGGATGTTCCCCCTTSCAATTGTTTTCATCATGGGGGCCGACAGGGCTCTTACGTGCGCTTTCGACTGCCGCGGTGAAAAATGTGTTCCCTGTTTGTTCTTGTTCTGCCTCTGCAGGAAATCAGAGACTCTGGCTTCCTGCAGGCTGCAGATGCTTTATTCTTTGTATTCCCCAAATAGGAAGTCCTGGGGTCACTCTGCCAAATATATGGAAACTTAATTTCATTTCAACACAGGATTAATCACTAGGAAGTGTCAGGACATCGATGGACTGATAACAAGACAGTTGCAGCAGAAACCTTTTATGGGCACCAGGGCTGGAGTGTTTGGCAGCAGAAATGAGCTGTGAGTGTCCCCTCGAATGGGGAAGGAAGGCTACCTGATGAGAATTAACGCCGGCAATTGTCACCACRGTGTTTGTTTAATGCCCCGCAAACCTCACAAACTTCCAAGCCTTTTCATATTCCRAGAGGAAGGTAAACTGTTTTTGATGACTAACCCCTGTTTTTGATGACTAAGCTCTGTGTTTTYACTCTACAAGTCAAAACAGTCTGCGATAAGCGTCCTTTCCTTTCCACGGCCCAGCACAATTCCACTCAAGTTCAAGGAAATGTTTCTGATTTGCACCCCTGGAATCACAGAGTCATTAAGGTTGAAAAAGACCTTTAAAATTGTCACATCCAACCCTCACCCCAGTGCTKCCAAGTCCATCACTAAATCATGTCCCTAGGTACCACATGTTTTAACATTTCCAGGGATAGTGATTCCACCACACTTCCATGGACAGTCTGTTCCAATGTCCGGCCACCCTTCCACAGTGAAGGAATTTTTTCCCCATATCCAATCTAAACTTCCTCTGGTGCAACTTGAGGCCATTCCTCTCACCCTGTCCCTTGTTACCTGGAGGTCACAGAGCAGTCCTCTACTGCCACTGCATGTCAGAGGGGGCCCAGGCTAATGGACAGAATGGGAGGATTGGAAAATCCAATTGCTAAAGTAAAGTCCAGAAGCAATTCAATGGAGTTCCACCAAGTGTGCTCAGATTTTCTATTTAAAGACAGCCAAGACCACCCTGCTGTTGAGGTTAACAATTATTATTATTCCCATTATAATGGTGGGAAAAGTGAGGTACAAAAATTGAGAGCTTGATCTGTGCCCACAGAGTTGTGGTCTTTGTCAGCACTTGGGGACTGACAGCATCAGCCATAGATTTAAAGAATCACAAAATGGTTTGGGTTGGAAAAGGTCATTAAAGATCATCCACCGCCAGCTCCCCTCCCATGGGCAGGGACACCTTCCACTGTCCCAGGCTGCTCAGAGCCCCAACCTGGCCTTGGACACTTCCAGGGATGGGGCAGCCACAATATCTGGACAATCTGTCCCAGGGCTTTCATAAATGTCATCTCCTCCAATAGAGGAAGAGATATGTCTACATTATAAGACTTTGTGAAGATGACATGCTTCTTAAAGCACCTTCAATTCAGCATTTTCTACAATGAGTTGATAGTGAGGGAGGAATCTTCTTTATAGAAAGGAAGATGCCCTTCAGAGACCAGCAGGCATACGGTGCCCTGCCCAAACTACAAACGGAGCTGTCACCTCCTCCCCTCTGAAAACACACAGCAGCGAGCATTTCAACTTCTACCCTTTCTGAGCTTGTGTGACATATATGGAAAGGCTGTCAGGCCAGCCCACAGTGCTTTGAGTGCATCCTCCACCTCTGCTGCCTGAAGCTGGAGAGGAGGAAAGCCGGGTGTGCAGAGGGGTGGCCTCTGAATGCCACCTGAGCTCACCCTGCTGCCATCGCCCTTCCCACGCCAGCAGAGCTGAGCGGCTCACCAGGACCTGAGCCACCTCACAGGCCCTCTCAGCCGGCAGATCCAACACCACAGAAAGATCCCTTGATGAGCAAGATTAAAATATCAACGCTGTGCCCTGCGAATAAACTGCTGGATGCACAGCTGGTGGGGAGGGAAGCCTTAGGGCGGGAGTGTGCCTGTTTTCTGTCTGAGCCCGGCTCTGCAGAGCTCCCCTCTCCTTGTAATTTATCCCTGCCTCATTCAGTGGAGTGGACATTCACCTAAGCCCATTAATAACTGGGATTTGAGCATGAGTTTAATATTAAACTCAYGGTGAAACGTTCCGCTGAATGGAAATGGAGCCAGAAATTGGCTTATGTGCTTTGCTGAGTAGGAACAGCTTGCAGCAGTTCAGCAGCAGYGGCAGAGGGAGATTACTGAGTGAGGATGATTCACTCCACTCGAGCCCAGACAACCCCGAGCTGCAGCAGCCACATYCCACCCTGCCTGCAAAGCCACTCGAGAACACGAGAGGCTTGAATGGAGCAGTGATGYGTGTGAGAAGCGCTGCCAGAAGACACCCAGGGTGTGAGAACGACAAATGCAGAGAGGTTCAGTGCAGAGCATCTCTCCCTTGGGGGTGACATGAACCTGCAGAAAGGGGGGCAGTGACCTTATCGAGCTGATGTGCAGCAAATGAGTCAAACCACCAGCGCTTCAGCCAGCTCCACTTAGCAGCACTTTACACCACAGAGCCTTCACCAGMAGCTAAATTGGCTGATTTATGTCAGAAGACTCAGCTTATATGTGGAGGGGGGTGATTTGGAAGATTTATCTGAATGTTCTCCCAGGATAAAATAAAGCTSTGTTCGTTTGCTGGGCTAAATTCTGCTTACTCTGCTTGCTTTCCTGATCTACCTAACCTGCTTTGGGAAATA